>NW_026871974.1:300000-404796 GCF_033458585.1 Syngnathus typhle
CGATTTAAGCAATACAATTAAAAATGCTTATAAAACATAAACCAAACGTTGGAGGTGGTCATTTCTTAATGCGCAGTAATAAACTCGGCACTCTAAAGCACCCGAGAGCGTTTTTTTCGATGCCAACCTAACCAGAGTGACGGGAGCGGCACAATTCAGAAAAAGTGCTCAGCTCGCCGAGAAAATGCGATTTAAGCAATAAAATTAAAAATGCTTATAAAACATAAACCAAACGTTGGAGGTGGTCATTTCTTAATGCGCAGTAATAAACTCGGCACTCTAGAGCACCCGAGAGCGTTTTTTTCGATGCCAACCTAACCAGAGTGACGGGAGCGGCACAATTCAGAAAAAGTGCTCAGCTCGCCGAGAAAATGCGATTTAAGCAATAAAATTAAAAATGCTTATAAAACATAAACCAAACGTTGGAAGTGGTCATTTCTTCATGCGCAGTGATAAACTCGGCACTCTAAAGCACCCGAGAGCGTTTTTTTCGATGCCAACCTAACCAGAGTTACGGGAGCGGCACAATTCAGAAAAAGCGCTCAGCTCGCCGAGAAAATGCGATTTAAGCAATAAAATTAAAAATGCTTATAAAACATAAACCAAACGTTGGAGGTGGTCATTTCTTCATGCGCAGTGATAAACTCGGCACTCTAAAGCACCCGAGAGCGTTTTTTTCGATGCCAACCTAACCAGAGTGACGGGAGCGGCACAATTCAGAAAAAGCGCTCAGCTCGCCGAGAAAATGCGATTTAAGCAATAAAATTAAAAATGCTTATAAAACATAAACCAAACGTTGGAGGTGGTCATTTCTTAATGCGCAGTAATAAACTCGGCACTCTAAAGCACCCGAGAGCGTTTTTTTCGATGCCAACCTAACCAGAGTTACGGGAGCGGCACAATTCAGAAAAAGCGCTCAGCTCGCCGAGAAAATGCGATTTAAGCAATAAAATTAAAAATGCTTATAAAACATAAACCAAACGTTGGAAGTGGTCATTTCTTCATGCGCAGTGATAAACTCGGCACTCTAAAGCACCCGAGAGCGTTTTTTTCGATGCCAACCTAACCAGAGTTACGGGAGCGGCACAATTTAGAAAAAGCGCTCAGCTCGCCGAGAAAATGCGATTTAAGCAATAAAATTAAAAATGCTTATTAAACATAAACCAAACGTTGGAGGTGGTCATTTCTTCATGCGCAGTGAATAACTCGGCACTCTAAAGCACCCGAGAGCGTTTTTTTCGATGCCAACCTAACCAGAGTGACGGGAGCCGCACAATTCAGAAAAAGCGCTCAGCTCGCCGAGAAAATGCGATTTAAGCAATAAAATTAAAAATGCTTATAAAACATAAACCAAACGTTGGAGGTGGTCATTTCTTCATGCGCAGTGATAAACTCGGCACTCTAAAGCACCCGAGAGCGTTTTTTTCGATGCCAACCTAACCAGAGTGACGGGAGCGGCACAATTCAGAAAAAGTGCTCAGCTCGCCGAGAAAATGCGATTTAAGCAATAAAATTAAAAATGCTTATAAAACATAAACCAAACGTTGGAGGTGGTCATTTCTTCATGCGCAGTGAATAACTCGGCACTCTAAAGCACCCGAGAGCGTTTTTTTCGATGCCAACCTAACCAGAGTGACGGGAGCGGCACAATTCAGAAAAAGTGCTCAGCTCGCCGAGAAAATGCGATTTAAGCAATAAAATTAAAAATGCTTATAAAACATAAACCAAACGTTGGAGGTGGTCATTTCTTAATGCGCAGTAATAAACTCGGCACTCTAGAGCACCCGAGAGCGTTTTTTTTCGATGCCAACCTAACCAGAGTGACGGGAGCGGCACAATTCAGAAAAAGTGCTCAGCTCGCCGAGAAAATGCGATTTAAGCAATAAAATTAAAAATGCTTATAAAACATAAACCAAACGTTGGAAGTGGTCATTTCTTCATGCGCAGTGATAAACTCGGCACTCTAAAGCACCCGAGAGCGTTTTTTTCGATGCCAACCTAACCAGAGTTACGGGAGCGGCACAATTCAGAAAAAGCGCTCAGCTCGCCGAGAAAATGCGATTCAAGCAATAAAATTAAAAATGCTTATAAAACATAAACCAAACGTTGGAGGTGGTCATTTCTTCATGCGCAGTGATAAACTCGGCACTCTAAAGCACCCGAGAGCGTTTTTTTCGATGCCAACCTAACCAGAGTGACGGGAGCGGCACAATTCAGAAAAAGCGCTCAGCTCGCCGAGAAAATGCGATTTAAGCAATAAAATTAAAAATGCTTATAAAACATAAACCAAACGTTGGAGGTGGTCATTTCTTCATGCGCAGTGATAAACTCGGCATTCTAAAGCACCCGAGAGCGTTTTTTTCGATGCCAACCTAACCAGAGTGACGGGAGCGGCACAATTCAGAAAAAGTGCTCAGCTCGCCGAGAAAATGCGATTTAAGCAATAAAATTAAAAATGCTTATAAAACATAAACCAAACGTTGGAGGTGGTCATTTCTCCATGCGCAGTGAATAACTCGGCACTCTAAAGCACCCGAGAGCGTTTTTTTCGATGCCAACCTAACCAGAGTGACGGGAGCGGCACAATTCAGAAAAAGTGCTCAGCTCGCCGAGAAAATGCGATTTAAGCAATAAAATTAAAAATGCTTATAAAACATAAACCAAACGTTGGAGGTGGTCATTTCTTAATGCGCAGTAATAAACTCGGCACTCTAAAGCACCCGAGAGCGTTTTTTTCGATGCCAACCTAACCAGAGTGACGGGAGCGGCACAATTCAGAAAAAGCGCTCAGCTCGCCGAGAAAATGCGATTTAAGCAATAAAATTAAAAATGCTTATTAAACATAAACCAAACGTTGGAGGTGGTCATTTCTTCATGCGCAGTAATAAACTCGGCACTCTAAAGCACCCGAGAGCGTTTTTTTCGATGCCAACCTAACCAGAGTGACGGGAGCGGCACAATTCAGAAAAAGCGCTCAGCTCGCCGAGAAAATGCGATTTAAGCAATAAAATTAAAAATGCTTATAAAACATAAACCAAACGTTGGAGGTGGTCATTTCTTCATGCGCAGTGATAAACTCGGCACTCTAAAGCACCCGAGAGCGTTTTTTTCGATGCCAACCTAACCAGAGTGACGGGAGCGGCACAATTCAGAAAAAGTGCTCAGCTCGCCGAGAAAATGCGATTTAAGCAATAAAATTTAAAATGCTTATAAAACATAAACCAAACGTTGGAGGTGGTCATTTCTTCATGCGCAGTGAATAACTCGGCACTCTAAAGCACCCGAGAGCGTTTTTTTCGATGCCAACCTAACCAGAGTGACGGGAGCGGCAAAATTCAGAAAAAGTGCTCAGCTCGCCGAGAAAATGCGATTTAAGCAATAAAATTAAAAATGCTTATAAAACATAAACCAAACGTTGGAGGTGGTCATTTCTTAATGCGCAGTAATAAACTCGGCACTCTAGAGCACCCGAGAGCGTTTTTTTCGATGCCAACCTAACCAGAGTGACGGGAGCGGCACAATTCAGAAAAAGCGCTCAGCTCGCCGAGAAAATGCGATTTAAGCAATAAAATTAAAAATGCTTATTAAACATAAACCAAACGTTGGAGGTGGTCATTTCTTCATGCGCAGTGAATAACTCGGCACTCTAAAGCACCCGAGAGCGTTTTTTTCGATGCCAACCTAACCAGAGTGACGGGAGCCGCACAATTCAGAAAAAGCGCTCAGCTCGCCGAGAAAATGCGATTTAAGCAATAAAATTAAAAATGCTTATAAAACATAAACCAAACGTTGGAGGTGGTCATTTCTTCATGCGCAGTGATAAACTCGGCACTCTAAAGCACCCGAGAGCGTTTTTTTCGATGCCAACCTAACCAGAGTGACGGGAGCGGCACAATTCAGAAAAAGTGCTCAGCTCGCCGAGAAAATGCGATTTAAGCAATAAAATTAAAAATGCTTATTAAACATAAACCAAACGTTGGAGGTGGTCATTTCTTCATGCGCAGTGAATAACTCGGCACTCTAAAGCACCCGAGAGCGTTTTTTTCGATGCCAACCTAACCAGAGTGACGGGAGCGGCACAATTCAGAAAAAGCGCTCAGCTCGCCGAGAAAATGCGATTTAAGCAATAAAATTAAAAATGCTTATAAAACATAAACCAAACGTTGGAGGTGGTCATTTCTTAATGCGCAGTAATAAACTCGGCACTCTAAAGCACCCGAGAGCGTTTTTTTCGATGCCAACCTAACCAGAGTGACGGGAGCGGCACAATTCAGAAAAAGTGCTCAGCTCGCCGAGAAAATGCGATTTAAGCAATAAAATTAAAAATGCTTATTAAACATAAACCAAACGTTGGAGGTGGTCATTTCTTCATGCGCAGTGAATAACTCGGCACTCTAAAGCACCCGAGAGCGTTTTTTTCGATGCCAACCTAACCAGAGTGACGGGAGCGGCACAATTCAGAAAAAGCGCTCAGCTCGCCGAGAAAATGCGATTTAAGCAATAAAATTAAAAATGCTTATAAAACATAAACCAAACGTTGGAGGTGGTCATTTCTTAATGCGCAGTAATAAACTCGGCACTCTAAAGCACCCGAGAGCGTTTTTTTCGATGCCAACCTAACCAGAGTGACGGGAGCGGCACAATTCAGAAAAAGTGCTCAGCTCGCCGAGAAAATGCGATTTAAGCAATAAAATTAAAAATGCTTATAAAACATAAACCAAACGTTGGAGGTGGTCATTTCTTAATGCGCAGTAATAAACTCGGCACTCTAAAGCACCCGAGAGCGTTTTTTTCGATGCCAACCTAACCAGAGTGACGGGAGCGGCACAATTCAGAAAAAGTGCTCAGCTCGCCGAGAAAATGCGATTTAAGCAATAAAATTAAAAATGCTTATTAAACATAAACCAAACGTTGGAGGTGGTCATTTCTTCATGCGCAGTGAATAACTCGGCACTCTAAAGCACCCGATAGCGTTTTTTTCGATGCCAACCTAACCAGAGTGACGGGAGCGGCACAATTCAGAAAAAGTGCTCAGCTCGCCGAGAAAATGCGATTTAAGCAATAAAATTAAAAATGCTTATAAAACATAAACCAAACGTTGGAGGTGGTCATTTCTTAATGCGCAGTAATAAACTCGGCACTCTAAAGCACCCGAGAGCGTTTTTTTCGATGCCAACCTAACCAGAGTGACGGGAGCGGCACAATTCAGAAAAAGTGCTCAGCTCGCCGAGAAAATGCGATTTAAGCAATAAAATTAAAAATGCTTATTAAACATAAACCAAACGTTGGAGGTGGTCATTTCTTCATGCGCAGTGAATAACTCGGCACTCTTAAGCACCCGAGAGCGTTTTTTTCGATGCCAACCTAACCAGAGTGACGGGAGCGGCACAATTCAGAAAAAGCGCTCAGCTCGCCGAGAAAATGCGATTTAAGCAATAAAATTAAAAATGCTTATTAAACATAAACCAAACATTGGAGGTGGTCATTTCTTCATGCGCAGTGAATAACTCGGCACTCTAAAGCACCCGAGAGCGTTTTTTTCGGTGCCAACCTAACCAGAGTGACGGGAGCGGCACAATTCAGAAAAAGCGCTCAGCTCGCCGAGAAAATGCGATTTAAGCAATAAAATTAAAAATGCTTATAAAACATAAACCAAACGTTGGAGGTGGTCATTTCTTCATGCGCAGTGATAAACTCGGCACTCTAAAGCACCCGAGAGCGTTTTTTTCGATGCCAACCTAACCAGAGTGACGGGAGCGGCACAATTCAGAAAAAGTGCTCAGCTCGCCGAGAAAATGCGATTTAAGCAATAAAATTAAAAATGCTTATAAAACATAAACCAAACGTTGGAGGTGGTCATTTCTTCATGCGCAGTGAATAACTCGGCACTCTAAAGCACCCGAGAGCGTTTTTTTCGATGCCAACCTAACCAGAGTGACGGGAGCGGCACAATTCAGAAAAAGTGCTCAGCTCGCCGAGAAAATGCGATTTAAGCAATACAATTAAAAATGCTTATAAAACATAAACCAAACGTTGGAGGTGGTCATTTCTTAATGCGCAGTAATAAACTCGGCACTCTAAAGCACCCGAGAGCGTTTTTTTCGATGCCAACCTAACCAGAGTGACGGGAGCGGCACAATTCAGAAAAAGTGCTCAGCTCGCCGAGAAAATGCGATTTAAGCAATAAAATTAAAAATGCTTATAAAACATAAACCAAACGTTGGAGGTGGTCATTTCTTAATGCGCAGTAATAAACTCGGCACTCTAGAGCACCCGAGAGCGTTTTTTTCGATGCCAACCTAACCAGAGTGACGGGAGCGGCACAATTCAGAAAAAGTGCTCAGCTCGCCGAGAAAATGCGATTTAAGCAATAAAATTAAAAATGCTTATAAAACATAAACCAAACGTTGGAAGTGGTCATTTCTTCATGCGCAGTGATAAACTCGGCACTCTAAAGCACCCGAGAGCGTTTTTTTCGATGCCAACCTAACCAGAGTTACGGGAGCGGCACAATTCAGAAAAAGCGCTCAGCTCGCCGAGAAAATGCGATTTAAGCAATAAAATTAAAAATGCTTATAAAACATAAACCAAACGTTGGAGGTGGTCATTTCTTCATGCGCAGTGATAAACTCGGCACTCTAAAGCACCCGAGAGCGTTTTTTTCGATGCCAACCTAACCAGAGTGACGGGAGCGGCACAATTCAGAAAAAGCGCTCAGCTCGCCGAGAAAATGCGATTTAAGCAATAAAATTAAAAATGCTTATAAAACATAAACCAAACGTTGGAGGTGGTCATTTCTTAATGCGCAGTAATAAACTCGGCACTCTAAAGCACCCGAGAGCGTTTTTTTCGATGCCAACCTAACCAGAGTGACGGGAGCGGCACAATTCAGAAAAAGTGCTCAGCTCGCCGAGAAAATGCGATTTAAGCAATAAAATTAAAAATGCTTATAAAACATAAACCAAACGTTGGAGGTGGTCATTTCTTCATGCGCAGTGAATAACTCGGCACTCTAAAGCACCCGAGAGCGTTTTTTTCGATGCCAACCTAACCAGAGTGACGGGAGCGGCACAATTCAGAAAAAGTGCTCAGCTCGCCGAGAAAATGCGATTTAAGCAATAAAATTAAAAATGCTTATAAAACATAAACCAAACGTTGGAGGTGGTCATTTCTTAATGCGCAGTAATAAACTCGGCACTCTAAAGCACCCGAGAGCGTTTTTTTCGATGCCAACCTAACCAGAGTGACGGGAGCGGCACAATTCAGAAAAAGTGCTCAGCTCGCCGAGAAAATGCGATTTAAGCAATAAAATTAAAAATGCTTATAAAACATAAACCAAACGTTGGAGGTGGTCATTTCTTAATGCGCAGTAATAAACTCGGCACTCTAGAGCACCCGAGAGCGTTTTTTTCGATGCCAACCTAACCAGAGTGACGGGAGCGGCACAATTCAGAAAAAGTGCTCAGCTCGCCGAGAAAATGCGATTTAAGCAATAAAATTAAAAATGCTTGTAAAACATAAACCAAACGTTGGAAGTGGTCATTTCTTCATGCGCAGTGATAAACTCGGCACTCTAAAGCACCCGAGAGCGTTTTTTTCGATGCCAACCTAACCAGAGTTACGGGAGCGGCACAATTCAGAAAAAGCGCTCAGCTCGCCGAGAAAATGCGATTCAAGCAATAAAATTAAAAATGCTTATAAAACATAAACCAAATGTTGGAGGTGGTCATTTCTTCATGCGCAGTGATAAACTCGGCACTCTAAAGCACCCGAGAGCGTTTTTTTCGATGCCAACCTAACCAGAGTGACGGGAGCGGCACAATTCAGAAAAAGCGCTCAGCTCGCCGAGAAAATGCGATTTAAGCAATAAAATTAAAAATGCTTATAAAACATAAACCAAACGTTGGAGGTGGTCATTTCTTCATGCGCAGTGATAAACTCGGCATTCTAAAGCACCCGAGAGCGTTTTTTTCGATGCCAACCTAACCAGAGTGACGGGAGCGGCACAATTCAGAAAAAGTGCTCAGCTCGCCGAGAAAATGCGATTTAAGCAATAAAATTAAAAATGCTTATAAAACATAAACCAAACGTTGGAGGTGGTCATTTCTCCATGCGCAGTGAATAACTCGGCACTCTAAAGCACCCGAGAGCGTTTTTTTCGATGCCAACCTAACCAGAGTGACGGGAGCGGCACAATTCAGAAAAAGTGCTCAGCTCGCCGAGAAAATGCGATTTAAGCAATAAAATTAAAATGCTTATAAAACATAAACCAAACGTTGGAGGTGGTCATTTCTTAATGCGCAGTAATAAACTCGGCACTCTAAAGCACCCGAGAGCGTTTTTTTCGATGCCAACCTAACCAGAGTGACGGGAGCGGCACAATTCAGAAAAAGCGCTCAGCTCGCCGAGAAAATGCGATTTAAGCAATAAAATTAAAAATGCTTATAAAACATAAACCAAACGTTGGAGGTGGTCATTTCTTCATGCGCAGTGATAAACTCGGCACTCTAAAACACCCGAGAGCGTTTTTTTCGATGCCAACCTAACCAGAGTGACGGGAGCGGCACAATTCAGAAAAAGCGCTCAGCTCGCCGAGAAAATGCGATTTAAGCAATAAAATTAAAAATGCTTATAAAACATAAACCAAACGTTGGAGGTGGTCATTTCTTAATGCGCAGTAATAAACTCGGCACTCTAAAGCACCCGAGAGCGTTTTTTTCGATGCCAACCTAACCAGAGTGACGGGAGCGGCACAATTCAGAAAAAGTGCTCAGCTCGCCGAGAAAATGCGATTTAAGCAATAAAATTAAAAATGCTTATAAAACATAAACCAAACGTTGGAGGTGGTCATTTCTCCATGCGCAGTGAATAACTCGGCACTCTAAAGCACCCGAGAGCGTTTTTTTCGATGCCAACCTAACCAGAGTGACGGGAGCGGCACAATTCAGAAAAAGTGCTCAGCTCGCCGAGAAAATGCGATTTAAGCAATAAAATTAAAAATGCTTATAAAACATAAACCAAACGTTGGAGGTGGTCATTTCTTAATGCGCAGTAATAAACTCGGCACTCTAAAGCACCCGAGAGCGTTTTTTTCGATGCCAACCTAACCAGAGTGACGGGAGCGGCACAATTCAGAAAAAGCGCTCAGCTCGCCGAGAAAATGCGATTTAAGCAATAAAATTAAAAATGCTTATTAAACATAAACCAAACGTTGGAGGTGGTCATTTCTTCATGCGCAGTAATAAACTCGGCACTCTAAAGCACCCGAGAGCGTTTTTTTCGATGCCAACCTAACCAGAGTGACGGGAGCGGCACAATTCAGAAAAAGCGCTCAGCTCGCCGAGAAAATGCGATTTAAGCAATAAAATTAAAAATGCTTATAAAACATAAACCAAACGTTGGAGGTGGTCATTTCTTCATGCGCAGTGATAAACTCGGCACTCTAAAGCACCCGAGAGCGTTTTTTTCGATGCCAACCTAACCAGAGTGACGGGAGCGGCACAATTCAGAAAAAGTGCTCAGCTCGCCGAGAAAATGCGATTTAAGCAATAAAATTTAAAATGCTTATAAAACATAAACCAAACGTTGGAGGTGGTCATTTCTTCATGCGCAGTGAATAACTCGGCACTCTAAAGCACCCGAGAGCGTTTTTTTCGATGCCAACCTAACCAGAGTGACGGGAGCGGCAAAATTCAGAAAAAGTGCTCAGCTCGCCGAGAAAATGCGATTTAAGCAATAAAATTAAAAATGCTTATAAAACATAAACCAAACGTTGGAGGTGGTCATTTCTTAATGCGCAGTAATAAACTCGGCACTCTAGAGCACCCGAGAGCGTTTTTTTCGATGCCAACCTAACCAGAGTGACGGGAGCGGCACAATTCAGAAAAAGCGCTCAGCTCGCCGAGAAAATGCGATTTAAGCAATAAAATTAAAAATGCTTATTAAACATAAACCAAACGTTGGAGGTGGTCATTTCTTCATGCGCAGTGAATAACTCGGCACTCTAAAGCACCCGAGAGCGTTTTTTTCGATGCCAACCTAACCAGAGTGACGGGAGCCGCACAATTCAGAAAAAGCGCTCAGCTCGCCGAGAAAATGCGATTTAAGCAATAAAATTAAAAATGCTTATAAAACATAAACCAAACGTTGGAGGTGGTCATTTCTTCATGCGCAGTGATAAACTCGGCACTCTAAAGCACCCGAGAGCGTTTTTTTCGATGCCAACCTAACCAGAGTGACGGGAGCGGCACAATTCAGAAAAAGTGCTCAGCTCGCCGAGAAAATGCGATTTAAGCAATAAAATTAAAAATGCTTATTAAACATAAACCAAACGTTGGAGGTGGTCATTTCTTCATGCGCAGTGAATAACTCGGCACTCTAAAGCACCCGAGAGCGTTTTTTTCGATGCCAACCTAACCAGAGTGACGGGAGCGGCACAATTCAGAAAAAGCGCTCAGCTCGCCGAGAAAATGCGATTTAAGCAATAAAATTAAAAATGCTTATAAAACATAAACCAAACGTTGGAGGTGGTCATTTCTTAATGCGCAGTAATAAACTCGGCACTCTAAAGCACCCGAGAGCGTTTTTTTCGATGCCAACCTAACCAGAGTGACGGGAGCGGCACAATTCAGAAAAAGTGCTCAGCTCGCCGAGAAAATGCGATTTAAGCAATAAAATTAAAAATGCTTATTAAACATAAACCAAACGTTGGAGGTGGTCATTTCTTCATGCGCAGTGAATAACTCGGCACTCTAAAGCACCCGAGAGCGTTTTTTTCGATGCCAACCTAACCAGAGTGACGGGAGCGGCACAATTCAGAAAAAGCGCTCAGCTCGCCGAGAAAATGCGATTTAAGCAATAAAATTAAAAATGCTTATAAAACATAAACCAAACGTTGGAGGTGGTCATTTCTTAATGCGCAGTAATAAACTCGGCACTCTAAAGCACCCGAGAGCGTTTTTTTCGATGCCAACCTAACCAGAGTGACGGGAGCGGCACAATTCAGAAAAAGTGCTCAGCTCGCCGAGAAAATGCGATTTAAGCAATAAAATTAAAAATGCTTATAAAACATAAACCAAACGTTGGAGGTGGTCATTTCTTAATGCGCAGTAATAAACTCGGCACTCTAAAGCACCCGAGAGCGTTTTTTTCGATGCCAACCTAACCAGAGTGACGGGAGCGGCACAATTCAGAAAAAGTGCTCAGCTCGCCGAGAAAATGCGATTTAAGCAATAAAATTAAAAATGCTTATTAAACATAAACCAAACGTTGGAGGTGGTCATTTCTTCATGCGCAGTGAATAACTCGGCACTCTAAAGCACCCGATAGCGTTTTTTTCGATGCCAACCTAACCAGAGTGACGGGAGCGGCACAATTCAGAAAAAGTGCTCAGCTCGCCGAGAAAATGCGATTTAAGCAATAAAATTAAAAATGCTTATAAAACATAAACCAAACGTTGGAGGTGGTCATTTCTTAATGCGCAGTAATAAACTCGGCACTCTAAAGCACCCGAGAGCGTTTTTTTCGATGCCAACCTAACCAGAGTGACGGGAGCGGCACAATTCAGAAAAAGTGCTCAGCTCGCCGAGAAAATGCGATTTAAGCAATAAAATTAAAAATGCTTATTAAACATAAACCAAACGTTGGAGGTGGTCATTTCTTCATGCGCAGTGAATAACTCGGCACTCTTAAGCACCCGAGAGCGTTTTTTTCGATGCCAACCTAACCAGAGTGACGGGAGCGGCACAATTCAGAAAAAGCGCTCAGCTCGCCGAGAAAATGCGATTTAAGCAATAAAATTAAAAATGCTTATTAAACATAAACCAAACATTGGAGGTGGTCATTTCTTCATGCGCAGTGAATAACTCGGCACTCTAAAGCACCCGAGAGCGTTTTTTTCGGTGCCAACCTAACCAGAGTGACGGGAGCGGCACAAATCAGAAAAAGCGCTCAGCTCGCCGAGAAAATGCGATTTAAGCAATAAAATTAAAAATGCTTATAAAACATAAACCAAACGTTGGAGGTGGTCATTTCTTCATGCGCAGTGATAAACTCGGCACTCTAAAGCACCCGAGAGCGTTTTTTTCGATGCCAACCTAACCAGAGTGACGGGAGCGGCACAATTCAGAAAAAGTGCTCAGCTCGCCGAGAAAATGCGATTTAAGCAATAAAATTAAAAATGCTTATAAAACATAAACCAAACGTTGGAGGTGGTCATTTCTTCATGCGCAGTGAATAACTCGGCACTCTAAAGCACCCGAGAGCGTTTTTTTCGATGCCAACCTAACCAGAGTGACGGGAGCGGCACAATTCAGAAAAAGTGCTCAGCTCGCCGAGAAAATGCGATTTAAGCAATACAATTAAAAATGCTTATAAAACATAAACCAAACGTTGGAGGTGGTCATTTCTTAATGCGCAGTAATAAACTCGGCACTCTAAAGCACCCGAGAGCGTTTTTTTCGATGCCAACCTAACCAGAGTGACGGGAGCGGCACAATTCAGAAAAAGTGCTCAGCTCGCCGAGAAAATGCGATTTAAGCAATAAAATTAAAAATGCTTATAAAACATAAACCAAACGTTGGAGGTGGTCATTTCTTAATGCGCAGTAATAAACTCGGCACTCTAGAGCACCCGAGAGCGTTTTTTTCGATGCCAACCTAACCAGAGTGACGGGAGCGGCACAATTCAGAAAAAGTGCTCAGCTCGCCGAGAAAATGCGATTTAAGCAATAAAATTAAAAATGCTTATAAAACATAAACCAAACGTTGGAAGTGGTCATTTCTTCATGCGCAGTGATAAACTCGGCACTCTAAAGCACCCGAGAGCGTTTTTTTCGATGCCAACCTAACCAGAGTTACGGGAGCGGCACAATTCAGAAAAAGCGCTCAGCTCGCCGAGAAAATGCGATTTAAGCAATAAAATTAAAAATGCTTATAAAACATAAACCAAACGTTGGAGGTGGTCATTTCTTCATGCGCAGTGATAAACTCGGCACTCTAAAGCACCCGAGAGCGTTTTTTTCGATGCCAACCTAACCAGAGTGACGGGAGCGGCACAATTCAGAAAAAGCGCTCAGCTCGCCGAGAAAATGCGATTTAAGCAATAAAATTAAAAATGCTTATAAAACATAAACCAAACGTTGGAGGTGGTCATTTCTTAATGCGCAGTAATAAACTCGGCACTCTAAAGCACCCGAGAGCGTTTTTTTCGATGCCAACCTAACCAGAGTGACGGGAGCGGCACAATTCAGAAAAAGTGCTCAGCTCGCCGAGAAAATGCGATTTAAGCAATAAAATTAAAAATGCTTATAAAACATAAACCAAACGTTGGAGGTGGTCATTTCTTCATGCGCAGTGAATAACTCGGCACTCTAAAGCACCCGAGAGCGTTTTTTTCGATGCCAACCTAACCAGAGTGACGGGAGCGGCACAATTCAGAAAAAGTGCTCAGCTCGCCGAGAAAATGCGATTTAAGCAATAAAATTAAAAATGCTTATAAAACATAAACCAAACGTTGGAGGTGGTCATTTCTTAATGCGCAGTAATAAACTCGGCACTCTAAAGCACCCGAGAGCGTTTTTTTCGATGCCAACCTAACCAGAGTGACGGGAGCGGCACAATTCAGAAAAAGTGCTCAGCTCGCCGAGAAAATGCGATTTAAGCAATAAAATTAAAAATGCTTATAAAACATAAACCAAACGTTGGAGGTGGTCATTTCTTAATGCGCAGTAATAAACTCGGCACTCTAGAGCACCCGAGAGCGTTTTTTTCGATGCCAACCTAACCAGAGTGACGGGAGCGGCACAATTCAGAAAAAGTGCTCAGCTCGCCGAGAAAATGCGATTTAAGCAATAAAATTAAAAATGCTTGTAAAACATAAACCAAACGTTGGAAGTGGTCATTTCTTCATGCGCAGTGATAAACTCGGCACTCTAAAGCACCCGAGAGCGTTTTTTTCGATGCCAACCTAACCAGAGTTACGGGAGCGGCACAATTCAGAAAAAGCGCTCAGCTCGCCGAGAAAATGCGATTCAAGCAATAAAATTAAAAATGCTTATAAAACATAAACCAAACGTTGGAGGTGGTCATTTCTTCATGCGCAGTGATAAACTCGGCACTCTAAAGCACCCGAGAGCGTTTTTTTCGATGCCAACCTAACCAGAGTGACGGGAGCGGCACAATTCAGAAAAAGCGCTCAGCTCGCCGAGAAAATGCGATTTAAGCAATAAAATTAAAAATGCTTATAAAACATAAACCAAACGTTGGAGGTGGTCATTTCTTCATGCGCAGTGATAAACTCGGCATTCTAAAGCACCCGAGAGCGTTTTTTTCGATGCCAACCTAACCAGAGTGACGGGAGCGGCACAATTCAGAAAAAGTGCTCAGCTCGCCGAGAAAATGCGATTTAAGCAATAAAATTAAAAATGCTTATAAAACATAAACCAAACGTTGGAGGTGGTCATTTCTCCATGCGCAGTGAATAACTCGGCACTCTAAAGCACCCGAGAGCGTTTTTTTCGATGCCAACCTAACCAGAGTGACGGGAGCGGCACAATTCAGAAAAAGTGCTCAGCTCGCCGAGAAAATGCGATTTAAGCAATAAAATTAAAATGCTTATAAAACATAAACCAAACGTTGGAGGTGGTCATTTCTTAATGCGCAGTAATAAACTCGGCACTCTAAAGCACCCGAGAGCGTTTTTTTCGATGCCAACCTAACCAGAGTGACGGGAGCGGCACAATTCAGAAAAAGCGCTCAGCTCGCCGAGAAAATGCGATTTAAGCAATAAAATTAAAAATGCTTATTAAACATAAACCAAACGTTGGAGGTGGTCATTTCTTCATGCGCAGTAATAAACTCGGCACTCTAAAGCACCCGAGAGCGTTTTTTTCGATGCCAACCTAACCAGAGTGACGGGAGCGGCACAATTCAGAAAAAGCGCTCAGCTCGCCGAGAAAATGCGATTTAAGCAATAAAATTAAAAATGCTTATAAAACATAAACCAAACGTTGGAGGTGGTCATTTCTTCATGCGCAGTGATAAACTCGGCACTCTAAAGCACCCGAGAGCGTTTTTTTCGATGCCAACCTAACCAGAGTGACGGGAGCGGCACAATTCAGAAAAAGTGCTCAGCTCGCCGAGAAAATGCGATTTAAGCAATAAAATTTAAAATGCTTATAAAACATAAACCAAACGTTGGAGGTGGTCATTTCTTCATGCGCAGTGAATAACTCGGCACTCTAAAGCACCCGAGAGCGTTTTTTTCGATGCCAACCTAACCAGAGTGACGGGAGCGGCAAAATTCAGAAAAAGTGCTCAGCTCGCCGAGAAAATGCGATTTAAGCAATAAAATTAAAAATGCTTATAAAACATAAACCAAACGTTGGAGGTGGTCATTTCTTAATGCGCAGTAATAAACTCGGCACTCTAGAGCACCCGAGAGCGTTTTTTTCGATGCCAACCTAACCAGAGTGACGGGAGCGGCACAATTCAGAAAAAGTGCTCAGCTCGCCGAGAAAATGCGATTTAAGCAATAAAATTAAAAATGCTTATAAAACATAAACCAAACGTTGGAAGTGGTCATTTCTTCATGCGCAGTGATAAACTCGGCACTCTAAAGCACCCGAGAGCGTTTTTTTCGATGCCAACCTAACCAGAGTTACGGGAGCGGCACAATTCAGAAAAAGCGCTCAGCTCGCCGAGAAAATGCGATTTAAGCAATAAAATTAAAAATGCTTATAAAACATAAACCAAACGTTGGAAGTGGTCATTTCTTCATGCGCAGTGATAAACTCGGCACTCTAAAGCACCCGAGAGCGTTTTTTTCGATGCCAACCTAACCAGAGTTACGGGAGCGGCACAATTCAGAAAAAGCGCTCAGCTCGCCGAGAAAATGCGATTTAAGCAATAAAATTAAAAATGCTTATTAAACATAAACCAAACGTTGGAGGTGGTCATTTCTTCATGCGCAGTGAATAACTCGGCACTCTAAAGCACCCGAGAGCGTTTTTTTCGATGCCAACCTAACCAGAGTGACGGGAGCCGCACAATTCAGAAAAAGCGCTCAGCTCGCCGAGAAAATGCGATTTAAGCAATAAAATTAAAAATGCTTATAAAACATAAACCAAACGTTGGAGGTGGTCATTTCTTCATGCGCAGTGATAAACTCGGCACTCTAAAGCACCCGAGAGCGTTTTTTTCGATGCCAACCTAACCAGAGTGACGGGAGCGGCACAATTCAGAAAAAGTGCTCAGCTCGCCGAGAAAATGCGATTTAAGCAATAAAATTAAAAATGCTTATAAAACATAAACCAAACGTTGGAGGTGGTCATTTCTTCATGCGCAGTGAATAACTCGGCACTCTAAAGCACCCGAGAGCGTTTTTTTCGATGCCAACCTAACCAGAGTGACGGGAGCGGCACAATTCAGAAAAAGTGCTCAGCTCGCCGAGAAAATGCGATTTAAGCAATAAAATTAAAAATGCTTATAAAACATAAACCAAACGTTGGAGGTGGTCATTTCTTAATGCGCAGTAATAAACTCGGCACTCTATAGCACCCGAGAGCGTTTTTTTCGATGCCAACCTAACCAGAGTGACGGGAGCGGCACAATTCAGAAAAAGTGCTCAGCTCGCCGAGAAAATGCGATTTAAGCAATAAAATTAAAAATGCTTATAAAACATAAACCAAACGTTGGAAGTGGTCATTTCTTCATGCGCAGTGATAAACTCGGCACTCTAAAGCACCCGAGAGCGTTTTTTTCGATGCCAACCTAACCAGAGTGACGGGAGCGGCACAATTCAGAAAAAGTGCTCAGCTCGCCGAGAAAATGCGATTTAAGCAATAAAATTAAAAATGCTTATAAAACATAAACCAAACGTTGGAGGTGGTCATTTCTTAATGCGCAGTAATAAACTCGGCACTCTAAAGCACCCGAGAGCGTTTTTTTCGATGCCAACCTAACCAGAGTGACGGGAGCGGCACAATTCAGAAAAAGTGCTCAGCTCGCCGAGAAAATGCGATTTAAGCAATAAAATTAAAAATGCTTATAAAACATAAACCAAACGTTGGAGGTGGTCATTTCTTAATGCGCAGTAATAAACTCGGCACTCTAAAGCACCCGAGAGCGTTTTTTTCGATGCCAACCTAACGAGAGTGACGGGAGCGGCACAATTCAGAAAAAGTGCTCAGCTCGCCGAGAAAATGCGATTTAAGCAATAAAATTAAAAATGCTTATAAAACATAAACCAAACGTTGGAGGTGGTCATTTCTTAATGCGCAGTAATAAACTCGGCACTCTAAAGCACCCGAGAGCGTTTTTTTCGATGCCAACCTAACCAGAGTGACGGGAGCGGCACAATTCAGAAAAAGCGCTCAGCTCGCCGAGAAAATGCGATTTAAGCAATAAAATTAAAAATGCTTATAAAACATAAACCAAACGTTGGAGGTGGTCATTTCCTAATGCGCAGTAATAAACTCGGCACTCTAAAGCACCCGAGAGCGTTTTTTTCGATGCCAACCTAACCAGAGTTACGGGAGCGGCACAATTCAGAAAAAGCGCTCAGCTCGCCGAGAAAATGCGATTTAAGCAATAAAATTAAAAATGCTTATAAAACATAAACCAAACGTTGGAGGTGGTCATTTCTTCATGCGCAGTGATAAACTCGGCACTCTAAAGCAGCCGAGAGCGTTTTTTTCGATGCCAACCTAACCAGAGTGACGGGAGCGGCACAATTCAGAAAAAGCGCTCAGCTCGCCGAGAAAATGCGATTTAAGCAATAAAATTAAAAATGCTTATAAAACATAAACCAAACGTTGGAGGTGGTCATTTCTTCATGCGCAGTGATAAACTCGGCACTCTAAAGCACCCGAGAGCGTTTTTTTCGATGCCAACCTAACCAGAGTGACGGGAGCGGCACAATTCAGAAAAAATGCTCAGCTCGCCGAGAAAATGCGATTTAAGCAATAAAATTAAAAATGCTTATAAAACATAAACCAAACGTTGGAGGTGGTCATTTCTTCATGCGCAGTGAATAACTCGGCACTCTAAAGCACCCGAGAGCGTTTTTTTCGATGCCAACCTAACCAGAGTGACGGGAGCGGCACAATTCAGAAAAAGTGCTCAGCTCGCCGAGAAAATGCGATTTAAGCAATAAAATTAAAAATGCTTATAAAACATAAACCAAACGTTGGAGGTGGTCATTTCTTAATGCGCAGTAATAAACTCGGCACTCTAGAGCACCCGAGAGCGTTTTTTTCGATGCCAACCTAACCAGAGTGACGGGAGCGGCACAATTCAGAAAAAGTGCTCAGCTCGCCGAGAAAATGCGATTTAAGCAATAAAATTAAAAATGCTTATAAAACATAAACCAAACGTTGGAAGTGGTCATTTCTTCATGCGCAGTGATAAACTCGGCACTCTAAAGCACCCGAGAGCGTTTTTTTCGATGCCAACCTAACCAGAGTTACGGGAGCGGCACAATTCAGAAAAAGCGCTCAGCTCGCCGAGAAAATGCGATTTAAGCAATAAAATTAAAAATGCTTATAAAACATAAACCAAACGTTGGAGGTGGTCATTTCTTCATGCGCAGTGATAAACTCGGCACTCTAAAGCACCCGAGAGCGTTTTTTTCGATGCCAACCTAACCAGAGTGACGGGAGCGGCACAATTCAGAAAAAGCGCTCAGCTCGCCGAGAAAATGCGATTTAAGCAATAAAATTAAAAATGCTTATAAAACATAAACCAAACGTTGGAGGTGGTCATTTCTTAATGCGCAGTAATAAACTCGGCACTCTAAAGCACCCGAGAGCGTTTTTTTCGATGCCAACCTAACCAGAGTGACGGGAGCGGCACAATTCAGAAAAAGTGCTCAGCTCGCCGAGAAAATGCGATTTAAGCAATAAAATTAAAAATGCTTATAAAACATAAACCAAACGTTGGAGGTGGTCATTTCTTCATGCGCAGTGAATAACTCGGCACTCTAAAGCACCCGAGAGCGTTTTTTTCGATGCCAACCTAACCAGAGTGACGGGAGCGGCACAATTCAGAAAAAGTGCTCAGCTCGCCGAGAAAATGCGATTTAAGCAATAGAATTAAAAATGCTTATAAAACATAAACCAAACGTTGGAGGTGGTCATTTCTTAATGCGCAGTAATAAACTCGGCACTCTAAAGCACCCGAGAGCGTTTTTTTCGATGCCAACCTAACCAGAGTGACGGGAGCGGCACAATTCAGAAAAAGTGCTCAGCTCGCCGAGAAAATGCGATTTAAGCAATAAAATTAAAAATGCTTATAAAACATAAACCAAACGTTGGAGGTGGTCATTTCTTAATGCGCAGTAATAAACTCGGCACTCTAGAGCACCCGAGAGCGTTTTTTTCGATGCCAACCTAACCAGAGTGACGGGAGCGGCACAATTCAGAAAAAGCGCTCAGCTCGCCGAGAAAATGCGATTTAAGCAATAAAATTAAAAATGCTTATTAAACATAAACCAAACATTGGAGGTGGTCATTTCTTCATGCGCAGTGAATAACTCGGCACTCTAAAGCACCCGAGAGCGTTTTTTTCGATGCCAACCTAACCAGAGTGACGGGAGCGGCACAATTCAGAAAAAGCGCTCAGCTCGCCGAGAAAATGCGATTTAAGCAATAAAATTAAAAATGCTTATAAAACATAAACCAAACGTTGGAGGTGGTCATTTCTTCATGCGCAGTGATAAACTCGGCACTCTAAAGCACCCGAGAGCGTTTTTTTCGATGCCAACCTAACCAGAGTGACGGGAGCGGCACAATTCAGAAAAAGTGCTCAGCTCGCCGAGAAAATGCGATTTAAGCAATAAAATTAAAAATGCTTATAAAACATAAACCAAACGTTGGAGGTGGTCATTTCTTCATGCGCAGTGAATAACTCGGCACTCTAAAGCACCCGAGAGCGTTTTTTTCGATGCCAACCTAACCAGAGTGACGGGAGCGGCACAATTCAGAAAAAGTGCTCAGCTCGCCGAGAAAATGCGATTTAAGCAATAAAATTAAATATGCTTATAAAACATAAACCAAACGTTGGAGGTGGTCATTTCTTAATGCGCAGTAATAAACTCGGCACTCTAAAGCACCCGAGAGCGTTTTTTTCGATGCCAACCTAACCAGAGTGACGGGAGCGGCACAATTCAGAAAAAGTGCTCAGCTCGCCGAGAAAATGCGATTTAAGCAATAAAAATAAAAATGCTTATAAAACATAAACCAAACGTTGGAGGTGGTCATTTCTTCATGCGCAGTGATAAACTCGGCACTCTAAAGCACCCGAGAGCGTTTTTTTCGATGCCAACCTAACCAGAGTGACGGGAGCGGCACAATTCAGAAAAAGTGCTCAGCTCGCCGAGAAAATGCGATTCAAGCAATAAAATTAAAAATGCTTATTAAACATAAACCAAACGTTGGAGGTGGTCATTTCTTCATGCGCAGTGAATAACTCGGCACTCTAAAGCACCCGAGAGCGTTTTTTTCGATGCCAACCTAACCAGAGTGACGGGAGCGGCACAATTCAGAAAAAGTGCTCAGCTCGCCGAGAAAATGCGATTCAAGCAATAAAATTAAAAATGCTTATTAAACATAAACCAAACGTTGGAGGTGGTCATTTCTTCATGCGCAGTGAATAACTCGGCACTCTAAAGACCCCGAGAGCGTTTTTTTCGATGCCAACCTAACCAGAGTGACGGGAGCGGCACAATTCAGAAAAAGCGCTCAGCTCGCCGACAAAATGCGATTTAAGCAATAAAATTAAAAATGCTTATAAAACATAAACCAAACGTTGGAGGTGGTCATTTCTTAATGCGCAGTAATAAACTCGGCACTCTAAAGCACCCGAGAGCGTTTTTTTCGATGCCAACCTAACCAGAGTGACGGGAGCGGCACAATTCAGAAAAAGTGCTCAGCTCGCCGAGAAAATGCGATTTAAGCAATAAAATTAAAAATGCTTATAAAACATAAACCAAACGTTGGAGGTGGTCATTTCTTAATGCGCAGTAATAAACTCGGCACTCTAAAGCACCCGAGAGCGTTTTTTTCGATGCCAACCTAACCAGAGTGACGGGAGCGGCACAATTCAGAAAAAGCGCTCAGCTCGCCGAGAAAATGCGATTTAAGCAATAAAATTAAAAATGCTTATTAAACATAAACCAAACGTTGGAGGTGGTCATTTCTTCATGCGCAGTAATAAACTCGGCACTCTAAAGCACCCGAGAGCGTTTTTTTCGATGCCAACCTAACCAGAGTGACGGGAGCGGCACAATTCAGAAAAAGCGCTCAGCTCGCCGAGAAAATGCGATTTAAGCAATAAAATTAAAAATGCTTATAAAACATAAACCAAACGTTGGAGGTGGTCATTTCTTCATGCGCAGTGATAAACTCGGCACTCTAAAGCACCCGAGAGCGTTTTTTTCGATGCCAACCTAACCAGAGTGACGGGAGCGGCACAATTCAGAAAAAGTGCTCAGCTCGCCGAGAAAATGCGATTTAAGCAATAAAATTTAAAATGCTTATAAAACATAAACCAAACGTTGGAGGTGGTCATTTCTTCATGCGCAGTGAATAACTCGGCACTCTAAAGCACCCGAGAGCGTTTTTTTCAATGCCAACCTAACCAGAGTGACGGGAGCGGCAAAATTCAGAAAAAGTGCTCAGCTCGCCGAGAAAATGCGATTTAAGCAATAAAATTAAAAATGCTTATAAAACATAAACCAAACGTTGGAAGTGGTCATTTCTTCATGCGCAGTGATAAACTCGGCACTCTAAAGCACCCGAGAGCGTTTTTTTCGATGCCAACCTAACCAGAGTTACGGGAGCGGCACAATTCAGAAAAAGCGCTCAGCTCGCCGAGAAAATGCGATTTAAGCAATAAAATTAAAAATGCTTATTAAACATAAACCAAACGTTGGAGGTGGTCATTTCTTCATGCGCAGTGAATAACTCGGCACTCTAAAGCACCCGAGAGCGTTTTTTTCGATGCCAACCTAACCAGAGTGACGGGAGCCGCACAATTCAGAAAAAGCGCTCAGCTCGCCGAGAAAATGCGATTTAAGCAATAAAATTAAAAATGCTTATAAAACATAAACCAAACGTTGGAGGTGGTCATTTCTTCATGCGCAGTGATAAACTCGGCACTCTAAAGCACCCGAGAGCGTTTTTTTCGATGCCAACCTAACCAGAGTGACGGGAGCGGCACAATTCAGAAAAAGTGCTCAGCTCGCCGAGAAAATGCGATTTAAGCAATAAAATTAAAAATGCTTATAAAACATAAACCAAACGTTGGAGGTGGTCATTTCTTCATGCGCAGTGAATAACTCGGCACTCTAAAGCACCCGAGAGCGTTTTTTTCGATGCCAACCTAACCAGAGTGACGGGAGCGGCACAATTCAGAAAAAGTGCTCAGCTCGCCGAGAAAATGCGATTTAAGCAATAAAATTAAAAATGCTTATAAAACATAAACCAAACGTTGGAGGTGGTCATTTCTTAATGCGCAGTAATAAACTCGGCACTCTAGAGCACCCGAGAGCGTTTTTTTCGATGCCAACCTAACCAGAGTGACGGGAGCGGCACAATTCAGAAAAAGTGCTCAGCTCGCCGAGAAAATGCGATTTAAGCAATAAAATTAAAAATGCTTATAAAACATAAACCAAACGTTGGAAGTGGTCATTTCTTCATGCGCAGTGATAAACTCGGCACTCTAAAGCACCCGAGAGCGTTTTTTTCGATGCCAACCTAACCAGAGTTACGGGAGCGGCACAATTCAGAAAAAGCGCTCAGCTCGCCGAGAAAATGCGATTCAAGCAATAAAATTAAAAATGCTTATAAAACGTAAACCAAACGTTGGAGGTGGTCATTTCTTCATGCGCAGTGATAAACTCGGCACTCTAAAGCACCCGAGAGCGTTTTTTTCGATGCCAACCTAACCAGAGTGACGGGAGCGGCACAATTCAGAAAAAGCGCTCAGCTCGCCGAGAAAATGCGATTTAAGCAATAAAATTAAAAATGCTTATAAAACATAAACCAAACGTTGGAGGTGGTCATTTCTTCATGCGCAGTGATAAACTCGGCACTCTAAAGCACCCGAGAGCGTTTTTTTCGATGCCAACCTAACGAGAGTGACGGGAGCGGCACAATTCAGAAAAAGTGCTCAGCTCGCCGAGAAAATGCGATTTAAGCAATAAAATTAAAAATGCTTATAAAACATAAACCAAACGTTGGAGGTGGTCATTTCTTAATGCGCAGTAATAAACTCGGCACTCTAAAGCACCCGAGAGCGTTTTTTTCGATGCCAACCTAACCAGAGTGACGGGAGCGGCACAATTCAGAAAAAGCGCTCAGCTCGCCGAGAAAATGCGATTTAAGCAATAAAATTAAAAATGCTTATAAAACATAAACCAAACGTTGGAGGTGGTCATTTCCTAATGCGCAGTAATAAACTCGGCACTCTAAAGCTCCCGAGAGCGTTTTTTTCGATGCCAACCTAACCAGAGTTACGGGAGCGGCACAATTCAGAAAAAGCGCTCAGCTCGCCGAGAAAATGCGATTTAAGCAATAAAATTAAAAATGCTTATAAAACATAAACCAAACGTTGGAGGTGGTCATTTCTTCATGCGCAGTGATAAACTCGGCACTCTAAACCACCCGAGAGCGTTTTTTTCGATGCCAACCTAACCAGAGTGACGGGAGCGGCACAATTCAGAAAAAGCGCTCAGCTCGCCGAGAAAATGCGATTTAAGCAATAAAATTAAAAATGCTTATAAAACATAAACCAAACGTTGGAGGTGGTCATTTCTTCATGCGCAGTGATAAACTCGGCACTCTAAAGCACCCGAGAGCGTTTTTTTCGATGCCAACCTAACCAGAGTGACGGGAGCGGCACAATTCAGAAAAAGTGCTCAGCTCGCCGAGAAAATGCGATTTAAGCAACAAAATTAAAAATGCTTATAAAACATAAACCAAACGTTGGAGGTGGTCATTTCTTCATGCGCAGTGAATAACTCGGCACTCTAAAGCACCCGAGAGCGTTTTTTTCGATGCCAACCTAACCAGAGTGACGGGAGCGGCACAATTCAGAAAAAGTGCTCAGCTCGCCGAGAAAATGCGATTTAAGCAATAAAATTAAAAATGCTTATAAAACATAAACCAAACGTTGGAGGTGGTCATTTCTTAATGCGCAGTAATAAACTCGGCACTCTAGAGCACCCGAGAGCGTTTTTTTCGATGCCAACCTAACCAGAGTGACGGGAGCGGCACAATTCAGAAAAAGTGCTCAGCTCGCCGAGAAAATGCGATTTAAGCAATAAAATTAAAAATGCTTATAAAACATAAACCAAACGTTGGAAGTGGTCATTTCTTCATGCGCAGTGATAAACTCGGCACTCTAAAGCACCCGAGAGCGTTTTTTTCGATGCCAACCTAACCAGAGTTACGGGAGCGGCACAATTCAGAAAAAGCGCTCAGCTCGCCGAGAAAATGCGATTTAAGCAATAAAATTAAAAATGCTTATAAAACATAAACCAAACGTTGGAGGTGGTCATTTCTTCATGCGCAGTGATAAACTCGGCACTCTAAAGCACCCGAGAGCGTTTTTTTCGATGCCAACCTAACCAGAGTGACGGGAGCGGCACAATTCAGAAAAAGCGCTCAGCTCGCCGAGAAAATGCGATTTAAGCAATAAAATTAAAAATGCTTATAAAACATAAACCAAACGTTGGAGGTGGTCATTTCTTAATGCGCAGTAATAAACTCGGCACTCTAAAGCACCCGAGAGCGTTTTTTTCGATGCCAACCTAACCAGAGTGACGGGAGCGGCACAATTCAGAAAAAGTGCTCAGCTCGCCGAGAAAATGCGATTTAAGCAATAAAATTAAAAATGCTTATAAAACATAAACCAAACGTTGGAGGTGGTCATTTCTTCATGCGCAGTGAATAACTCGGCACTCTAAAGCACCCGAGAGCGTTTTTTTCGATGCCAACCTAACCAGAGTGACGGGAGCGGCACAATTCAGAAAAAGTGCTCAGCTCGCCGAGAAAATGCGATTTAAGCAATAAAATTAAAAATGCTTATAAAACATAAACCAAACGTTGGAGGTGGTCATTTCTTAATGCGCAGTAATAAACTCGGCACTCTAAAGCACCCGAGAGCGTTTTTTTCGATGCCAACCTAACCAGAGTGACGGGAGCGGCACAATTCAGAAAAAGTGCTCAGCTCGCCGAGAAAATGCGATTTAAGCAATAAAATTAAAAATGCTTATAAAACATAAACCAAACGTTGGAGGTGGTCATTTCTTAATGCGCAGTAATAAACTCGGCACTCTAGAGCACCCGAGAGCGTTTTTTTCGATGCCAACCTAACCAGAGTGACGGGAGCGGCACAATTCAGAAAAAGTGCTCAGCTCGCCGAGAAAATGCGATTTAAGCAATAAAATTAAAAATGCTTATAAAACATAAACCAAACGTTGGAAGTGGTCATTTCTTCATGCGCAGTGATAAACTCGGCACTCTAAAGCACCCGAGAGCGTTTTTTTCGATGCCAACCTAACCAGAGTTACGGGAGCGGCACAATTCAGAAAAAGCGCTCAGCTCGCCGAGAAAATGCGATTCAAGCATTAAAATTAAAAATGCTTATAAAACGTAAACCAAACGTTGGAGGTGGTCATTTCTTCATGCGCAGTGATAAACTCGGCACTCTAAAGCACCCGAGAGCGTTTTTTTCGATGCCAACCTAACCAGAGTGACGGGAGCGGCACAATTCAGAAAAAGCGCTCAGCTCGCCGAGAAAATGCGATTTAAGCAATAAAATTAAAAATGCTTATAAAACATAAACCAAACGTTGGAGGTGGTCATTTCTTCATGCGCAGTGATAAACTCGGCACTCTAAAGCACCCGAGAGCGTTTTTTTCGATGCCAACCTAACCAGAGTGACGGGAGCGGCACAATTCAGAAAAAGTGCTCAGCTCGCCGAGAAAATGCGATTTAAGCAACAAAATTAAAAATGCTTATAAAACATAAACCAAACGTTGGAGGGTGGTCATTTCTTCATGCGCAGTGAATAACTCGGCACTCTAAAGCACCCGAGAGCGTTTTTTTCGATGCCAACCTAACCAGAGTGACGGGAGCGGCACAATTCAGAAAAAGTGCTCAGCTCGCCGAGAAAATGCGATTTAAGCAATAAAATTAAAAATGCTTATAAAACATAAACCAAACGTTGGAGGTGGTCATTTCTTAATGCGCAGTAATAAACTCGGCACTCTAAAGCACCCGAGAGCGTTTTTTTCGATGCCAACCTAACCAGAGTGACGGGAGCGGCACAATTCAGAAAAAGTGCTCAGCTCGCCGAGAAAATGCGATTTAAGCAATAAAATTAAAAATGCTTATTAAACATAAACCAAACGTTGGAGGTGGTCATTTCTTCATGCGCAGTGAATAACTCGGCACTCTAAAGCACCTGAAAGCGTTTTTTTCGATGCCAACCTAACCAGAGTGACGGGAGCGGCACAATTCAGAAAAAGCGCTCAGCTCGCCGAGAAAATGCGATTTAAGCAATAAAATTAAAAATGCTTATAAAACATAAACCAAACGTTGGAGGTGGTCATTTCTTCATGCGCAGTGATAAACTCGGCACTCTAAAGCACCCGAGAGCGTTTTTTTCGATGCCAACCTAACCAGAGTGACGGGAGCGGCACAATTCAGAAAAAGTGCTCAGCTCGCCGAGAAAATGCGATTTAAGCAATAAAATTAAAAATGCTTATAAAACATAAACCAAACGTTGGAGGTGGTCATTTCTTCATGCGCAGTGATAAACTCGGCACTCTAAAGCACCCGAGAGCGTTTTTTTCGATGCCAACCTAACCAGAGTGACGGGAGCGGCACAATTCAGAAAAAGTGCTCAGCTCGCCGAGAAAATGCGATTCAAGCAATAAAATTAAAAATACTTATTAAACATAAACCAAACGTTGGAGGTGGTCATTTCTTCATGCGCAGTGAATAACTCGGCACTCTAAAGCACCCGAGAGCGTTTTTTTCGATGCCAACCTAACCAGAGTGACGGGAGCGGCACAATTCAGAAAAAGTGCTCAGCTCGCCGAGAAAATGCGATTTAAGCAATAAAATTAAAAATGCTTATAAAACATAAACCAAACGTTGGAGGTGGTCATTTCTTAATGCGCAGTAATAAACTCGGCACTCTAAAGCACCCGAGAGCGTTTTTTTCGGTGCCAACCTAACCAGAGTGACGGGAGCGGCACAATTCAGAAAAAGTGCTCAGCTCGCCGAGAAAATTTAAGCAATAAAATTAAAAATGCTTATAAAACATAAACCAAACGTTGGAGGTGGTCATTTCTTAATGCGCAGTAATAAACTCGGCACTCTAAAGCACCCGAGAGCGTTTTTTTCGATGCCAACCTAACCAGAGTGACGGGAGCGGCACAATTCAGAAAAAGTGCTCAGCTCGCCGAGAAAATGCGATTTAAGCAATAAAATTAAAAATGCTTATAAAACATAAACCAAACGTTGGAGGTGGTCATTTCTTAATGCGCAGTAATAAACTCGGCACTCTAAAGCACCCGAGAGCGTTTTTTTCGATGCCAACCTAACCAGAGTGACGGGAGCGGCACAATTCAGAAAAAGTGCTCAGCTCGCCGAGAAAATGCGATTTAAGCAATAAAATTAAAAATGCTTATTAAACATAAACCAAACGTTGGAGGTGGTCATTTCTTCATGCGCAGTGAATAACTCGGCACTCTAAAGCACCCGAGAGCGTTTTTTTCGATGCCAACCTAACCAGAGTGACGGGAGCGGCACAATTCAGAAAAAGCGCTCAGCTCGCCGAGAAAATGCGATTTAAGCAATAAAATTAAAAATGCTTATTAAACATAAACCAAACATTGGAGGTGGTCATTTCTTCATGCGCAGTGAATAACTCGGCACTCTAAAGCACCCGAGAGCGTTTTTTTCGATGCCAACCTAACCAGAGTGACGGGAGCGGCACAATTCAGAAAAAGTGCTCAGCTCGCCGAGAAAATGCGATTTAAGCAATAAAATTAAAAATGCTTATAAAACATAAACCAAACGTTGGAGGTGGTCATTTCTTCATGCGCAGTGATAAACTCGGCACTCTAAAGCACCCGAGAGCGTTTTTTTCGATGCCAACCTAACCAGAGTGACGGGAGCGGCACAATTCAGAAAAAGTGCTCAGCTCGCCGAGAAAATGCGATTTAAGCAACAAAATTAAAAATGCTTATAAAACATAAACCAAACGTTGGAGGGTGGTCATTTCTTCATGCGCAGTGAATAACTCGGCACTCTAAAGCACCCGAGAGCGTTTTTTTCGATGCCAACCTAACCAGAGTGACGGGAGCGGCACAATTCAGAAAAAGTGCTCAGCTCGCCGAGAAAATGCGATTTAAGCAATAAAATTAAAAATGCTTATAAAACATAAACCAAACGTTGGAGGTGGTCATTTCTTAATGCGCAGTAATAAACTCGGCACTCTAAAGCACCCGTGAGCGTTTTTTTCGATGCCAACCTAACCAGAGTGACGGGAGCGGCACAATTCAGAAAAAGTGCTCAGCTCGCCGAGAAAATGCGATTTAAGCAATAAAATTAAAAATGCTTATAAAACATAAACCAAACGTTGGAGGTGGTCATTTCTTCATGCGCAGTGATAAAGTCGGCACTCTAAAGCACCCGAGAGCGTTTTTTTCGATGCCAACCTAACCAGAGTGACGGGAGCGGCACAATTCAGAAAAAGTGCTCAGCTCGCCGAGAAAATGCGATTTAAGCAATAAAATTAAAAATGCTTATTAAACATAAACCAAACGTTGGAGGTGGTCATTTCTTCATGCGCAGTGATAAACTCGGCACTCTAAAGCACCCGAGAGCGTTTTTTTCGATGCCAACCTAACCAGAGTGACGGGAGCGGCACAATTCAGAAAAAGTGCTCAGCTCGCCGAGAAAATGCGATTTAAGCAATAAAATTAAAAATGCTTATAAAACATAAACCAAACGTTGGAGGTGGTCATTTCTTAATGCGCAGTAATAAACTCGGCACTCTAAAGCACCCGAGAGCGTTTTTTTCGATGCCAACCTAACCAGAGTGACGGGAGCGGCACAATTCAGAAAAAGTGCTCAGCTCGCCGAGAAAATGCGATTTAAGCAATAAAATTAAAAATGCTTATTAAACATAAACCAAACGTTGGAGGTGGTCATTTCTTCATGCGCAGTGAATAACTCGGCACTCTAAAGCACCTGAAAGCGTTTTTTTCGATGCCAACCTAACCAGAGTGACGGGAGCGGCACAATTCAGAAAAAGCGCTCAGCTCGCCGAGAAAATGCGATTTAAGCAATAAAATTAAAAATGCTTATAAAACATAAACCAAACGTTGGAGGTGGTCATTTCTTCATGCGCAGTGATAAACTCGGCACTCTAAAGCACCCGAGAGCGTTTTTTTCGATGCCAACCTAACCAGAGTGACGGGAGCGGCACAATTCAGAAAAAGTGCTCAGCTCGCCGAGAAAATGCGATTTAAGCAATAAAATTAAAAATGCTTATAAAACATAAACCAAACGTTGGAGGTGGTCATTTCTTCATGCGCAGTGATAAACTCGGCACTCTAAAGCACCCGAGAGCGTTTTTTTCGATGCCAACCTAACCAGAGTGACGGGAGCGGCACAATTCAGAAAAAGTGCTCAGCTCGCCGAGAAAATGCGATTCAAGCAATAAAATTAAAAATGCTTATTAAACATAAACCAAACGTTGGAGGTGGTCATTTCTTAATGCGCAGTAATAAACTCGGCACTCTAAAGCACCCGAGAGCGTTTTTTTCGATGCCAACCTAACCAGAGTGACGGGAGCGGCACAATTCAGAAAAAGTGCTCAGCTCGCCGAGAAAATGCGATTTAAGCAATAAAATTAAAAATGCTTATAAAACATAAACCAAACGTTGGAGGTGGTCATTTCTTAATGCGCAGTAATAAACTCGGCACTCTAGAGCACCCGAGAGCGTTTTTTTCGATGCCAACCTAACCAGAGTGACGGGAGCGGCACAATTCAGAAAAAGTGCTCAGCTCGCCGAGAAAATGCGATTTAAGCAATAAAATTAAAAATGCTTATAAAACATAAACCAAACGTTGGAAGTGGTCATTTCTTCATGCGCAGTGATAAACTCGGCACTCTAAAGCACCCGAGAGCGTTTTTTTCGATGCCAACCTAACCAGAGTTACGGGAGCGGCACAATTCAGAAAAAGCGCTCAGCTCGCCGAGAAAATGCGATTTAAGCAATAAAATTAAAAATGCTTATAAAACATAAACCAAACGTTGGAGGTGGTCATTTCTTCATGCGCAGTGATAAACTCGGCACTCTAAAGCACCCGAGAGCGTTTTTTTCGATGCCAACCTAACCAGAGTGACGGGAGCGGCACAATTCAGAAAAAGCGCTCAGCTCGCCGAGAAAATGCGATTTAAGCAATAAAATAAAAAATGCTTATAAAACATAAACCAAACGTTGGAGGTGGTCATTTCTTAATGCGCAGTAATAAACTCGGCACTCTAAAGCACCCGAGAGCGTTTTTTTCGATGCCAACCTAACCAGAGTGACGGGAGCGGCACAATTCAGAAAAAGTGCTCAGCTCGCCGAGAAAATGCGATTTAAGCAATAAAATTAAAAATGCTTATAAAACATAAACCAAACGTTGGAGGTGGTCATTTCTTCATGCGCAGTGAATAACTCGGCACTCTAAAGCACCCGAGAGCGTTTTTTTCGATGCCAACCTAACCAGAGTGACGGGAGCGGCACAATTCAGAAAAAGTGCTCAGCTCGCCGAGAAAATGCGATTTAAGCAATAAAATTAAAAATGCTTATAAAACATAAACCAAACGTTGGAGGTGGTCATTTCTTAATGCGCAGTAATAAACTCGGCACTCTAAAGCACCCGAGAGCGTTTTTTTCGATGCCAACCTAACCAGAGTGACGGGAGCGGCACAATTCAGAAAAAGTGCTCAGCTCGCCGAGAAAATGCGATTTAAGCAATAAAATTAAAAATGCTTATAAAACATAAACCAAACGTTGGAGGTGGTCATTTCTTAATGCGCAGTAATAAACTCGGCACTCTAGAGCACCCGAGAGCGTTTTTTTCGATGCCAACCTAACCAGAGTGACGGGAGCGGCACAATTCAGAAAAAGTGCTCAGCTCGCCGAGAAAATGCGATTTAAGCAATAAAATTAAAAATGCTTATAAAACATAAACCAAACGTTGGAAGTGGTCATTTCTTCATGCGCAGTGATAAACTCGGCACTCTAAAGCACCCGAGAGCGTTTTTTTCGATGCCAACCTAACCAGAGTTACGGGAGCGGCACAATTCAGAAAAAGCGCTCAGCTCGCCGAGAAAATGCGATTCAAGCAATAAAATTAAAAATGCTTATAAAACGTAAACCAAACGTTGGAGGTGGTCATTTCTTCATGCGCAGTGATAAACTCGGCACTCTAAAGCACCCGAGAGCGTTTTTTTCGATGCCAACCTAACCAGAGTGACGGGAGCGGCACAATTCAGAAAAAGTGCTCAGCTCGCCGAGAAAATGCGATTTAAGCAACAAAATTAAAAATGCTTATAAAACATAAACCAAACGTTGGAGGGTGGTCATTTCTTCATGCGCAGTGAATAACTCGGCACTCTAAAGCACCCGAGAGCGTTTTTTTCGATGCCAACCTAACCAGAGTGACGGGAGCGGCACAATTCAGAAAAAGTGCTCAGCTCGCCGAGAAAATGCGATTTAAGCAATAAAATTAAAAATGCTTATAAAACATAAACCAAACGTTGGAGGTGGTCATTTCTTAATGCGCAGTAATAAACTCGGCACTCTAAAGCACCCGTGAGCGTTTTTTTCGATGCCAACCTAACCAGAGTGACGGGAGCGGCACAATTCAGAAAAAGTGCTCAGCTCGCCGAGAAAATGCGATTTAAGCAATAAAATTAAAAATGCTTATAAAACATAAACCAAACGTTGGAGGTGGTCATTTCTTCATGCGCAGTGATAAAGTCGGCACTCTAAAGCACCCGAGAGCGTTTTTTTCGATGCCAACCTAACCAGAGTGACGGGAGCGGCACAATTCAGAAAAAGTGCTCAGCTCGCCGAGAAAATGCGATTTAAGCAATAAAATTAAAAATGCTTATTAAACATAAACCAAACGTTGGAGGTGGTCATTTCTTCATGCGCAGTGATAAACTCGGCACTCTAAAGCACCCGAGAGCGTTTTTTTCGATGCCAACCTAACCAGAGTGACGGGAGCGGCACAATTCAGAAAAAGTGCTCAGCTCGCCGAGAAAATGCGATTTAAGCAATAAAATTAAAAATGCTTATAAAACATAAACCAAACGTTGGAGGTGGTCATTTCTTAATGCGCAGTAATAAACTCGGCACTCTAAAGCACCCGAGAGCGTTTTTTTCGATGCCAACCTAACCAGAGTGACGGGAGCGGCACAATTCAGAAAAAGTGCTCAGCTCGCCGAGAAAATGCGATTTAAGCAATAAAATTAAAAATGCTTATTAAACATAAACCAAACGTTGGAGGTGGTCATTTCTTCATGCGCAGTGAATAACTCGGCACTCTAAAGCACCTGAAAGCGTTTTTTTCGATGCCAACCTAACCAGAGTGACGGGAGCGGCACAATTCAGAAAAAGTGCTCAGCTCGCCGAGAAAATGCGATTTAAGCAATAAAATTAAAAATGCTTATTAAACATAAACCAAACGTTGGAGGTGGTCATTTCTTCATGCGCAGTGAATAACTCGGCACTCTAAAGCACCCGAGAGCGTTTTTTTCGATGCCAACCTAACCAGAGTGACGGGAGCGGCACAATTCAGAAAAAGCGCTCAGCTCGCCGAGAAAATGCGATTTAAGCAATAAAATTAAAAATGCTTATTAAACATAAACCAAACATTGGAGGTGGTCATTTCTTCATGCGCAGTGAATAACTCGGCACTCTAAAGCACCCGAGAGCGTTTTTTTCGATGCCAACCTAACCAGAGTGACGGGAGCGGCACAATTCAGAAAAAGCGCTCAGCTCGCCGAGAAAATGCGATTTAAGCAATAAAATTAAAAATGCTTATAAAAGATAAACCAAACGTTGGAGGTGGTCATTTCTTCATGCGCAGTGATAAACTCGGCACTCTAAAGCACCCGAGAGCGTTTTTTTCGATGCCAACCTAACCAGAGTGACGGGAGCGGCACAATTCAGAAAAAGTGCTCAGCTCGCCGAGAAAATGCGATTTAAGCAATAAAATTAAAAATGCTTATAAAACATAAACCAAACGTTGGAGGTGGTCATTTCTTCATGCGCAGTGAATAACTCGGCACTCTAAAGCACCCGAGAGCGTTTTTTTCGATGCCAACCTAACCAGAGTGACGGGAGCGGCACAATTCAGAAAAAGTGCTCAGCTCGCCGAGAAAATGCGATTTAAGCAATAAAATTAAAAATGCTTATAAAACATAAACCAAACGTTGGAGGTGGTCATTTCTTAATGCGCAGTAATAAACTCGGCACTCTAAAGCACCCGAGAGCGTTTTTTTCGATGCCAACCTAACCAGAGTGACGGGAGCGGCACAATTCAGAAAAAGTGCTCAGCTCGCCGAGAAAATGCGATTTAAGCAATAAAATTAAAAATGCTTATAAAACATAAACCAAACGTTGGAGGTGGTCATTTCTTAATGCGCAGTAATAAACTCGGCACTCTAGAGCACCCGAGAGCGTTTTTTTCGATGCCAACCTAACCAGAGTGACGGGAGCGGCACAATTCAGAAAAAGTGCTCAGCTCGCCGAGAAAATGCGATTTAAGCAATAAAATTAAAAATGCTGATAAAACATAAACCAAACGTTGGAAGTGGTCATTTCTTCATGCGCAGTGATAAACTCGGCACTCTAAAGCACCCGAGAGCGTTTTTTTCGATGCCAACCTAACCAGAGTTACGGGAGCGGCACAATTCAGAAAAAGCGCTCAGCTCGCCGAGAAAATGCGATTTAAGCAATAAAATTAAAAATGCTTATAAAACATAAACCAAACGTTGGAGGTGGTCATTTCTTAATGCGCAGTAATAAACTCGGCACTCTAAAGCACCCGAGAGCGTTTTTTTCGATGCCAACCTAACCAGAGTGACGGGAGCGGCACAATTCAGAAAAAGTGCTCAGCTCGCCGAGAAAATGCGATTTAAGCAATAAAATTAAAAATGCTTATAAAACATAAACCAAACGTTGGAGGTGGTCATTTCTTCATGCGCAGTGAATAACTCGGCACTCTAAAGCACCCGAGAGCGTTTTTTTCGATGCCAACCTAACCAGAGTGACGGGAGCGGCACAATTCAGAAAAAGTGCTCAGCTCGCCGAGAAAATGCGATTTAAGCAATAAAATTAAAAATGCTTATAAAACATAAACCAAACGTTGGAGGTGGTCATTTCTTAATGCGCAGTAATAAACTCGGCACTCTAAAGCACCCGAGAGCGTTTTTTTCGATGCCAACCTAACCAGAGTGACGGGAGCGGCACAATTCAGAAAAAGTGCTCAGCTCGCCGAGAAAATGCGATTTAAGCAATAAAATTAAAAATGCTTATAAAACATAAACCAAACGTTGGAGGTGGTCATTTCTTAATGCGCAGTAATAAACTCGGCACTCTAGAGCACCCGAGAGCGTTTTTTTCGATGCCAACCTAACCAGAGTGACGGGAGCGGCACAATTCAGAAAAAGTGCTCAGCTCGCCGAGAAAATGCGATTTAAGCAATAAAATTAAAAATGCTTATAAAACATAAACCAAACGTTGGAAGTGGTCATTTCTTCATGCGCAGTGATAAACTCGGCACTCTAAAGCACCCGAGAGCGTTTTTTTCGATGCCAACCTAACCAGAGTTACGGGAGCGGCACAATTCAGAAAAAGCGCTCAGCTCGCCGAGAAAATGCGATTTAAGCAATAAAATTAAAAATGCTTATAAAACATAAACCAAACGTTGGAGGTGGTCATTTCTTCATGCGCAGTGATAAACTCGGCACTCTAAAGCACCCGAGAGCGTTTTTTTCGATGCCAACCTAACCAGAGTGACGGGAGCGGCACAATTCAGAAAAAGCGCTCAGCTCGCCGAGAAAATGCGATTTAAGCAATAAAATTAAAAATGCTTATAAAACATAAACCAAACGTTGGAGGTGGTCATTTCTTCATGCGCAGTGATAAACTCGGCATTCTAAAGCACCCGAGAGCGTTTTTTTCGATGCCAACCTAACCAGAGTGACGGGAGCGGCACAATTCAGAAAAAGTGCTCAGCTCGCCGAGAAAATGCGATTTAAGCAATAAAATTAAAAATGCTTATAAAACATAAACCAAACGTTGGAGGTGGTCATTTCTCCATGCGCAGTGAATAACTCGGCACTCTAAAGCACCCGAGAGCGTTTTTTTCGATGCCAACCTAACCAGAGTGACGGGAGCGGCACAATTCAGAAAAAGTGCTCAGCTCGCCGAGAAAATGCGATTTAAGCAATAAAATTAAAAATGCTTATAAAACATAAACCAAACGTTGGAGGTGGTCATTTCTTAATGCGCAGTAATAAACTCGGCACTCTAAAGCACCCGTGAGCGTTTTTTTCGATGCCAACCTAACCAGAGTGACGGGAGCGGCACAATTCAGAAAAAGTGCTCAGCTCGCCGAGAAAATGCGATTTAAGCAATAAAATTAAAAATGCTTATAAAACATAAACCAAACGTTGGAGGTGGTCATTTCTTAATGCGCAGTAATAAACTCGGCACTCTAAAGCACCCGAGAGCGTTTTTTTCGATGCCAACCTAACCAGAGTGACGGGAGCGGCACAATTCAGAAAAAGTGCTCAGCTCGCCGAGAAAATGCGATTTAAGCAATAAAATTAAAAATGCTTATAAAACATAAACCAAACGTTGGAGGTGGTCATTTCTTAATGCGCAGTAATAAACTCGGCACTCTAAAGCACCCGAGAGCGTTTTTTTCGATGCCAACCTAACCAGAGTTACGGGAGCGGCACAATTCAGAAAAAGCGCTCAGCTCGCCGAGAAAATGCGATTTAAGCAATAAAATTAAAAATGCTTATAAAACATAAACCAAACGTTGGAGGTGGTCATTTCTTCATGCGCAGTGAATAACTCGGCACTCTAAAGCACCCGAGAGCGTTTTTTTCGATGCCAACCTAACCAGAGTGACGGGAGCGGCACAATTCAGAAAAAGTGCTCAGCTCGCCGAGAAAATGCGATTTAAGCAATAAAATTAAAAATGCTTATAAAACATAAACCAAACCTTGGAGGTGGTCATTTCTTAATGCGCAGTAATAAACTCGGCACTCTAAAGCACCCGTGAGCGTTTTTTTCGATGCCAACCTAACCAGAGTGACGGGAGCGGCACAATTCAGAAAAAGTGCTCAGCTCGCCGAGAAAATGCGATTTAAGCAATAAAATTAAAAATGCTTATTAAACATAAACCAAACGTTGGAGGTGGTCATTTCTTCATGCGCAGTGAATAACTCGGCACTCTAAAGCACCCGAGAGCGTTTTTTTCGATGCCAACCTAACCAGAGTGACGGGAGCGGCACAATTCAGAAAAAGCGCTCAGCTCGCCGAGAAAATGCGATTTAAGCAATAAAATTAAAAATGCTTATAAAACATAAACCAAACGTTGGAGGTGGTCATTTCTTAATGCGCAGTAATAAACTCGGCACTCTAAAGCACCCGAGAGCGTTTTTTTCGATGCCAACCTAACCAGAGTGACGGGAGCGGCACAATTCAGAAAAAGTGCTCAGCTCGCCGAGAAAATGCGATTTAAGCAATAAAATTAAAAATGCTTATTAAACATAAACCAAACGTTGGAGGTGGTCATTTCTTCATGCGCAGTGAATAACTCGGCACTCTAAAGCACCCGAGAGCGTTTTTTTCGATGCCAACCTAACCAGAGTGACGGGAGCGGCACAATTCAGAAAAAGCGCTCAGCTCGCCGAGAAAATGCGATTTAAGCAATAAAATTAAAAATGCTTATAAAACATAAACCAAACGTTGGAGGTGGTCATTTCTTAATGCGCAGTAATAAACTCGGCACTCTAAAGCACCCGAGAGCGTTTTTTTCGATGCCAACCTAACCAGAGTGACGGGAGCGGCACAATTCAGAAAAAGTGCTCAGCTCGCCGAGAAAATGCGATTTAAGCAATAAAATTAAAAATGCTTATAAAACATAAACCAAACGTTGGAGGTGGTCATTTCTTAATGCGCAGTAATAAACTCGGCACTCTAAAGCACCCGAGAGCGTTTTTTTCGATGCCAACCTAACCAGAGTGACGGGAGCGGCACAATTCAGAAAAAGCGCTCAGCTCGCCGAGAAAATGCGATTTAAGCAATAAAATTAAAAATGCTTATAAAACATAAACCAAACGTTGGAGGTGGTCATTTCTTCGTGCGCAGTGAATAACTCGGCACTCTAAAGCACCCGAGAGCGTTTTTTTCGATGCCAACCTAACCAGAGTGACGGGAGCGGCACAATTCAGAAAAAGTGCTCAGCTCGCCGAGAAAATGCGATTTAAGCAATAAAATTAAAAATGCTTATAAAACATAAACCAAACGTTGGAGGTGGTCATTTCTTCATGCGCAGTAATAAACTCGGCACTCTAAAGCACCCGAGAGCGTTTTTTTCGATGCCAACCTAACCAGAGTGACGGGAGCGGCACAATTCAGAAAAAGTGCTCAGCTCGCCGAGAAAATGCGATTTAAGCAATAAAATTAAAAATGCTTATTAAACATAAACCAAACGGTGGAGGTGGTCATTTCTTCATGCGCAGTGAATAACTCGGCACTCTAAAGCACCCGAGAGCGTTTTTTTCGATGCCAACCTAACCAGAGTGACGGGAGCGGCACAATTCAGAAAAAGCGCTCAGCTCGCCGAGAAAATGCGATTTAAGCAATAAAATTAAAAATGCTTATTAAACATAAACCAAACGTTGGAGGTGGTCATTTCTTCATGCGCAGTGAATAACTCGGCACTCTAAAGCACCCGAGAGCGTTTTTTTCGATGCCAACCTAACCAGAGTGACGGGAGCGGCACAATTCAGAAAAAGCGCTCAGCTCGCCGAGAAAATGCGATTTAAGCAATAAAATTAAAAATGCTTATAAAACATAAACCAAACGTTGGAGGTGGTCATTTCTTCATGCGCAGTGATAAACTCGGCACTCTAAAGCACCCGAGAGCGTTTTTTTCGATGCCAACCTAACCAGAGTGACGGGAGCGGCACAATTCAGAAAAAGTGCTCAGCTCGCCGAGAAAATGCGATTTAAGCAATAAAATTTAAAATGCTTATAAAACATAAACCAAACGTTGGAGGTGGTCATTTCTTCATGCGCAGTGAATAACTCGGCACTCTAAAGCACCCGAGAGCGTTTTTTTCGATGCCAACCTAACCAGAGTGACGGGAGCGGCAAAATTCAGAAAAAGTGCTCAGCTCGCCGAGAAAATGCGATTTAAGCAATAAAATTAAAAATGCTTATAAAACATAAACCAAACGTTGGAGGTGGTCATTTCTTAATGCGCAGTAATAAACTCGGCACTCTAGAGCACCCGAGAGCGTTTTTTTCGATGCCAACCTAACCAGAGTGACGGGAGCGGCACAATTCAGAAAAAGTGCTCAGCTCGCCGAGAAAATGCGATTTAAGCAATAAAATTAAAAATGCTTATAAAACATAAACCAAACGTTGGAAGTGGTCATTTCTTCATGCGCAGTGATAAACTCGGCACTCTAAAGCACCCGAGAGCGTTTTTTTCGATGCCAACCTAACCAGAGTTACGGGAGCGGCACAATTCAGAAAAAGCGCTCAGCTCGCCGAGAAAATGCGATTTAAGCAATAAAATTAAAAATGCTTATAAAACATAAACCAAACGTTGGAAGTGGTCATTTCTTCATGCGCAGTGATAAACTCGGCACTCTAAAGCACCCGAGAGCGTTTTTTTCGATGCCAACCTAACCAGAGTTACGGGAGCGGCACAATTCAGAAAAAGCGCTCAGCTCGCCGAGAAAATGCGATTTAAGCAATAAAATTAAAAATGCTTATTAAACATAAACCAAACGTTGGAGGTGGTCATTTCTTCATGCGCAGTGAATAACTCGGCACTCTAAAGCACCCGAGAGCGTTTTTTTCGATGCCAACCTAACCAGAGTGACGGGAGCCGCACAATTCAGAAAAAGCGCTCAGCTCGCCGAGAAAATGCGATTTAAGCAATAAAATTAAAAATGCTTATAAAACATAAACCAAACGTTGGAGGTGGTCATTTCTTAATGCGCAGTAATAAACTCGGCACTCTAAAGCACCCGAGAGCGTTTTTTTCGATGCCAACCTAACCAGAGTGACGGGAGCGGCACAATTCAGAAAAAGTGCTCAGCTCGCCGAGAAAATGCGATTTAAGCAATAAAATTAAAAATGCTTATAAAACATAAACCAAACGTTGGAGGTGGTCATTTCTTAATGCGCAGTAATAAACTCGGCACTCTAGAGCACCCGAGAGCGTTTTTTTCGATGCCAACCTAACCAGAGTGACGGGAGCGGCACAATTCAGAAAAAGTGCTCAGCTCGCCGAGAAAATGCGATTTAAGCAATAAAATTAAAAATGCTTATAAAACATAAACCAAACGTTGGAGGTGGTCATTTCTTCATGCGCAGTGATAAAGTCGGCACTCTAAAGCACCCGAGAGCGTTTTTTTCGATGCCAACCTAACCAGAGTGACGGGAGCGGCACAATTCAGAAAAAGTGCTCAGCTCGCCGAGAAAATGCGATTTAAGCAATAAAATTAAAAAATGCTTATTAAACATAAACCAAACGTTGGAGGTGGTCATTTCTTCATGCGCAGTGATAAACTCGGCACTCTAAAGCACCCGAGAGCGTTTTTTTCGATGCCAACCTAACCAGAGTGACGGGAGCGGCACAATTCAGAAAGTGCTCAGCTCGCCGAGAAAATGCGATTTAAGCAATAAAATTAAAAATGCTTATAAAACATAAACCAAACGTTGGAGGTGGTCATTTCTTAATGCGCAGTAATAAACTCGGCACTCTAAAGCACCCGAGAGCGTTTTTTTCGATGCCAACCTAACCAGAGTGACGGGAGCGGCACAATTCAGAAAAAGTGCTCAGCTCGCCGAGAAAATGCGATTTAAGCAATAAAATTAAAAATGCTTATTAAACATAAACCAAACGTTGGAGGTGGTCATTTCTTCATGCGCAGTGAATAACTCGGCACTCTAAAGCACCTGAAAGCGTTTTTTTCGATGCCAACCTAACCAGAGTGACGGGAGCGGCACAATTCAGAAAAAGCGCTCAGCTCGCCGAGAAAATGCGATTTAAGCAATAAAATTAAAAATGCTTATAAAACATAAACCAAACGTTGGAGGTGGTCATTTCTTCATGCGCAGTGATAAACTCGGCACTCTAAAGCACCCGAGAGCGTTTTTTTCGATGCCAACCTAACCAGAGTGACGGGAGCGGCACAATTCAGAAAAAGTGCTCAGCTCGCCGAGAAAATGCGATTTAAGCAATAAAATTAAAAATGCTTATAAAACATAAACCAAACGTTGGAGGTGGTCATTTCTTCATGCGCAGTGATAAACTCGGCACTCTAAAGCACCCGAGAGCGTTTTTTTCGATGCCAACCTAACCAGAGTGACGGGAGCGGCACAATTCAGAAAAAGTGCTCAGCGCGAGAAAATGCGATTCAAGCAATAAAATTAAAAATGCTTATTAAACATAAACCAAACGTTGGAGGTGGTCATTTCTTCATGCGCAGTGAATAACTCGGCACTCTAAAGCACCCGAGAGCGTTTTTTTCGATGCCAACCTAACCAGAGTGACGGGAGCGGCACAATTCAGAAAAAGTGCTCAGCTCGCCGAGAAAATGCGATTTAAGCAATAAAATTAAAAATGCTTATAAAACATAAACCAAACGTTGGAGGTGGTCATTTCTTAATGCGCAGTAATAAACTCGGCACTCTAAAGCACCCGAGAGCGTTTTTTTCGATGCCAACCTAACCAGAGTGACGGGAGCGGCACAATTCAGAAAAAGTGCTCAGCTCGCCGAGAAAATGCGATTTAAGCAATAAAATTAAAAATGCTTATAAAACATAAACCAAACGTTGGAGGTGGTCATTTCTTAATGCGCAGTAATAAACTCGGCACTCTAAAGCACCCGAGAGCGTTTTTTTCGATGCCAACCTAACCAGAGTGACGGGAGCGGCACAATTCAGAAAAAGCGCTCAGCTCGCCGAGAAAATGCGATTTAAGCAATAAAATTAAAAATGCTTATAAAACATAAACCAAACGTTGGAGGTGGTCATTTCTTCATGCGCAGTGATAAACTCGGCACTCTAAAGCACCCGAGAGCGTTTTTTTCGATGCCAACCTAACCAGAGTGACGGGAGCGGCACAATTCAGAAAAAGTGCTCAGCTCGCCGAGAAAATGCGATTTAAGCAATAAAATTAAAAATGCTTATAAAACATAAACCAAACGTTGGAGGTGGTCATTTCTTCATGCACAGTGAATAACTCGGCACTCTAAAGCACCCGAGAGCGTTTTTTTCGATGCCAACCTAACCAGAGTGACGGGAGCGGCACAATTCAGAAAAAGTGCTCAGCTCGCCGAGAAAATGCGATTTAAGCAATAAAATTAAAAATGCTTATAAAACATAAACCAAACGTTGGAGGTGGTCATTTCTTAATGCGCAGTAATAAACTCGGCACTCTAAAGCACCCGAGAGCGTTTTTTTCGATGCCAACCTAACCAGAGTGACGGGAGCGGCACAATTCAGAAAAAGTGCTCAGCTCGCCGAGAAAATGCGATTTAAGCAATAAAATTAAAAATGCTTATAAAACATAAACCAAACGTTGGAGGTGGTCATTTCTTAATGCGCAGTAATAAACTCGGCACTCTAGAGCACCCGAGAGCGTTTTTTTCGATGCCAACCTAACCAGAGTGACGGGAGCGGCACAATTCAGAAAAAGTGCTCAGCTCGCCGAGAAAATGCGATTTAAGCAATAAAATTAAAAATGCTTATAAAACATAAACCAAACGTTGGAAGTGGTCATTTCTTCATGCGCAGTGATAAACTCGGCACTCTAAAGCACCCGAGAGCGTTTTTTTCGATGCCAACCTAACCAGAGTTACGGGAGCGGCACAATTCAGAAAAAGCGCTCAGCTCGCCGAGAAAATGCGATTTAAGCAATAAAATTAAAAATGCTTATAAAACATAAACCAAACGTTGGAGGTGGTCATTTCTTCATGCGCAGTGATAAACTCGGCACTCTAAAGCACCCGAGAGCGTTTTTTTCGATGCCAACCTAACCAGAGTGACGGGAGCGGCACAATTCAGAAAAAGCGCTCAGCTCGCCGAGAAAATGCGATTTAAGCAATAAAATTAAAAATGCTTATAAAACATAAACCAAACGTTGGAGGTGGTCATTTCTTAATGCGCAGTAATAAACTCGGCACTCTAAAGCACCCGAGAGCGTTTTTTTCGATGCCAACCTAACCAGAGTGACGGGAGCGGCACAATTCAGAAAAAGTGCTCAGCTCGCCGAGAAAATGCGATTTAAGCAATAAAATTAAAAATTCTTATAAAACATAAACCAAACGTTGGAGGTGGTCATTTCTTCATGCGCAGTGAATAACTCGGCACTCTAAAGCACCCGAGAGCGTTTTTTTCGATGCCAACCTAACCAGAGTGACGGGAGCGGCACAATTCAGAAAAAGTGCTCAGCTCGCCGAGAAAATGCGATTTAAGCAATAAAATTAAAAATGCTTATAAAACATAAACCAAACGTTGGAGGTGGTCATTTCTTAATGCGCAGTAATAAACTCGGCACTCTAAAGCACCCGAGAGCGTTTTTTTCGATGCCAACCTAACCAGAGTGACGGGAGCGGCACAATTCAGAAAAAGTGCTCAGCTCGCCGAGAAAATGCGATTTAAGCAATAAAATTAAAACTGCTTATAAAACATAAACCAAACGTTGGAGGTGGTCATTTCTTAATGCGCAGTAATAAACTCGGCACTCTAGAGCACCCGAGAGCGTTTTTTTCGATGCCAACCTAACCAGAGTGACGGGAGCGGCACAATTCAGAAAAAGTGCTCAGCTCGCCGAGAAAATGCGATTTAAGCAATAAAATTAAAAATGCTTATAAAACATAAACCAAACGTTGGAAGTGGTCATTTCTTCATGCGCAGTGATAAACTCGGCACTCTAAAGCACCCGAGAGCGTTTTTTTCGATGCCAACCTAACCAGAGTTACGGGAGCGGCACAATTCAGAAAAAGCGCTCAGCTCGCCGAGAAAATGCGATTCAAGCAATAAAATTAAAAATGCTTATAAAACGTAAACCAAACGTTGGAGGTGGTCATTTCTTCATGCGCAGTGATAAACTCGGCACTCTAAAGCACCCGAGAGCGTTTTTTTCGATGCCAACCTAACCAGAGTGACGGGAGCGGCACAATTCAGAAAAAGCGCTCAGCTCGCCGAGAAAATGCGATTTAAGCAATAAAATTAAAAATGCTTATAAAACATAAACCAAACGTTGGAGGTGGTCATTTCTTCATGCGCAGTGATAAACTCGGCACTCTAAAGCACCCGAGAGCGTTTTTTTCGATGCCAACCTAACCAGAGTGACGGGAGCGGCACAATTCAGAAAAAGTGCTCAGCTCGCCGAGAAAATGCGATTTAAGCAACAAAATTAAAAATGCTTATAAAACATAAACCAAACGTTGGAGGGTGGTCATTTCTTCATGCGCAGTGAATAACTCGGCACTCTAAAGCACCCGAGAGCGTTTTTTTCGATGCCAACCTAACCAGAGTGACGGGAGCGGCACAATTCAGAAAAAGTGCTCAGCTCGCCGAGAAAATGCGATTTAAGCAATAAAATTAAAAATGCTTATAAAACATAAACCAAACGTTGGAGGTGGTCATTTCTTAATGCGCAGTAATAAACTCGGCACTCTAAAGCACCCGTGAGCGTTTTTTTCGATGCCAACCTAACCAGAGTGACGGGAGCGGCACAATTCAGAAAAAGTGCTCAGCTCGCCGAGAAAATGCGATTTAAGCAATAAAATTAAAAATGCTTATAAAACATAAACCAAACGTTGGAGGTGGTCATTTCTTCATGCGCAGTGATAAAGTCGGCACTCTAAAGCACCCGAGAGCGTTTTTTTCGATGCCAACCTAACCAGAGTGACGGGAGCGGCACAATTCAGAAAAAGTGCTCAGCTCGCCGAGAAAATGCGATTTAAGCAATAAAATTAAAAATGCTTATTAAACATAAACCAAACGTTGGAGGTGGTCATTTCTTCATGCGCAGTGATAAACTCGGCACTCTAAAGCACCCGAGAGCGTTTTTTTCGATGCCAACCTAACCAGAGTGACGGGAGCGGCACAATTCAGAAAAAGTGCTCAGCTCGCCGAGAAAATGCGATTTAAGCAATAAAATTAAAAATGCTTATAAAACATAAACCAAACGTTGGAGGTGGTCATTTCTTAATGCGCAGTAATAAACTCGGCACTCTAAAGCACCCGAGAGCGTTTTTTTCGATGCCAACCTAACCAGAGTGACGGGAGCGGCACAATTCAGAAAAAGTGCTCAGCTCGCCGAGAAAATGCGATTTAAGCAATAAAATTAAAAATGCTTATTAAACATAAACCAAACGTTGGAGGTGGTCATTTCTTCATGCGCAGTGAATAACTCGGCACTCTAAAGCACCTGAAAGCGTTTTTTTCGATGCCAACCTAACCAGAGTGACGGGAGCGGCACAATTCAGAAAAAGTGCTCAGCTCGCCGAGAAAATGCGATTTAAGCAATAAAATTAAAAATGCTTATTAAACATAAACCAAACGTTGGAGGTGGTCATTTCTTCATGCGCAGTGAATAACTCGGCACTCTAAAGCACCCGAGAGCGTTTTTTTCGATGCCAACCTAACCAGAGTGACGGGAGCGGCACAATTCAGAAAAAGCGCTCAGCTCGCCGAGAAAATGCGATTTAAGCAATAAAATTAAAAATGCTTATTAAACATAAACCAAACATTGGAGGTGGTCATTTCTTCATGCGCAGTGAATAACTCGGCACTCTAAAGCACCCGAGAGCGTTTTTTTCGATGCCAACCTAACCAGAGTGACGGGAGCGGCACAATTCAGAAAAAGCGCTCAGCTCGCCGAGAAAATGCGATTTAAGCAATAAAATTAAAAATGCTTATAAAAGATAAACCAAACGTTGGAGGTGGTCATTTCATCATGCGCAGTGATAAACTCGGCACTCTAAAGCACCCGAGAGCGTTTTTTTCGATGCCAACCTAACCAGAGTGACGGGAGCGGCACAATTCAGAAAAAGTGCTCAGCTCGCCGAGAAAATGCGATTTAAGCAATAAAATTAAAAATGCTTATAAAACATAAACCAAACGTTGGAGGTGGTCATTTCTTCATGCGCAGTGAATAACTCGGCACTCTAAAGCACCCGAGAGCGTTTTTTTCGATGCCAACCTAACCAGAGTGACGGGAGCGGCACAATTCAGAAAAAGTGCTCAGCTCGCCGAGAAAATGCGATTTAAGCAATAAAATTAAAAATGCTTATAAAACATAAACCAAACGTTGGAGGTGGTCATTTCTTAATGCGCAGTAATAAACTCGGCACTCTAAAGCACCCGAGAGCGTTTTTTTCGATGCCAACCTAACCAGAGTGACGGGAGCGGCACAATTCAGAAAAAGTGCTCAGCTCGCCGAGAAAATGCGATTTAAGCAATAAAATTAAAAATGCTTATAAAACATAAACCAAACGTTGGAGGTGGTCATTTCTTAATGCGCAGTAATAAACTCGGCACTCTAGAGCACCCGAGAGCGTTTTTTTCGATGCCAACCTAACCAGAGTGACGGGAGCGGCACAATTCAGAAAAAGTGCTCAGCTCGCCGAGAAAATGCGATTTAAGCAATAAAATTAAAAATGCTTATAAAACATAAACCAAACGTTGGAGGTGGTCATTTCTTAATGCGCAGTAATAAACTCGGCACTCTAGAGCACCCGAGAGCGTTTTTTTCGATGCCAACCTAACCAGAGTGACGGGAGCGGCACAATTCAGAAAAAGTGCTCAGCTCGCCGAGAAAATGCGATTTAAGCAATAAAATTAAAAATGCTTATAAAACATAAACCAAACGTTGGAAGTGGTCATTTCTTCATGCGCAGTGATAAACTCGGCACTCTAAAGCACCCGAGAGCGTTTTTTTCGATGCCAACCTAACCAGAGTTACGGGAGCGGCACAATTCAGAAAAAGCGCTCAGCTCGCCGAGAAAATGCGATTTAAGCAATAAAATTAAAAATGCTTATAAAACATAAACCAAACGTTGGAGGTGGTCATTTCTTCATGCGCAGTGATAAACTCGGCACTCTAAAGCACCCGAGAGCGTTTTTTTCGATGCCAACCTAACCAGAGTGACGGGAGCGGCACAATTCAGAAAAAGCGCTCAGCTCGCCGAGAAAATGCGATTTAAGCAATAAAATTAAAAATGCTTATAAAACATAAACCAAACGTTGGAGGTGGTCATTTCTTCATGCGCAGTGATAAACTCGGCATTCTAAAGCACCCGAGAGCGTTTTTTTCGATGCCAACCTAACCAGAGTGACGGGAGCGGCACAATTCAGAAAAAGTGCTCAGCTCGCCGAGAAAATGCGATTTAAGCAATAAAATTAAAAATGCTTATAAAACATAAACCAAACGTTGGAGGTGGTCATTTCTCCATGCGCAGTGAATAACTCGGCACTCTAAAGCACCCGAGAGCGTTTTTTTCGATGCCAACCTAACCAGAGTGACGGGAGCGGCACAATTCAGAAAAAGTGCTCAGCTCGCCGAGAAAATGCGATTTAAGCAATAAAATTAAAAATGCTTATAAAACATAAACCAAACGTTGGAGGTGGTCATTTCTTAATGCGCAGTAATAAACTCGGCACTCTAAAGCACCCGTGAGCGTTTTTTTCGATGCCAACCTAACCAGAGTGACGGGAGCGGCACAATTCAGAAAAAGTGCTCAGCTCGCCGAGAAAATGCGATTTAAGCAATAAAATTAAAAATGCTTATAAAACATAAACCAAACGTTGGAGGTGGTCATTTCTTAATGCGCAGTAATAAACTCGGCACTCTAAAGCACCGGAGAGCGTTTTTTTCGATGCCAACCTAACCAGAGTGACGGGAGCGGCACAATTCAGAAAAAGTGCTCAGCTCGCCGAGAAAATGCGATTTAAGCAATAAAATTAAAAATGCTTATAAAACATAAACCAAACGTTGGAGGTGGTCATTTCTTAATGCGCAGTAATAAACTCGGCACTCTAAAGCACCCGAGAGCGTTTTTTTCGATGCCAACCTAACCAGAGTTACGGGAGCGGCACAATTCAGAAAAAGCGCTCAGCTCGCCGAGAAAATGCGATTTAAGCAATAAAATTAAAAATGCTTATAAAACATAAACCAAACGTTGGAGGTGGTCATTTCTTCATGCGCAGTGAATAACTCGGCACTCTAAAGCACCCGAGAGCGTTTTTTTCGATGCCAACCTAACCAGAGTGACGGGAGCGGCACAATTCAGAAAAAGTGCTCAGCTCGCCGAGAAAATGCGATTTAAGCAATAAAATTAAAAATGCTTATAAAACATAAACCAAACCTTGGAGGTGGTCATTTCTTAATGCGCAGTAATAAACTCGGCACTCTAAAGCACCCGTGAGCGTTTTTTTCGATGCCAACCTAACCAGAGTGACGGGAGCGGCACAATTCAGAAAAAGTGCTCAGCTCGCCGAGAAAATGCGATTTAAGCAATAAAATTAAAAATGCTTATTAAACATAAACCAAACGTTGGAGGTGGTCATTTCTTCATGCCCAGTGAATAACTCGGCACTCTAAAGCACCCGAGAGCGTTTTTTTCGATGCCAACCTAACCAGAGTGACGGGAGCGGCACAATTCAGAAAAAGCGCTCAGCTCGCCGAGAAAATGCGATTTAAGCAATAAAATTAAAAATGCTTATAAAACATAAACCAAACGTTGGAGGTGGTCATTTCTTAATGCGCAGTAATAAACTCGGCACTCTAAAGCACCCGAGAGCGTTTTTTTCGATGCCAACCTAACCAGAGTGACGGGAGCGGCACAATTCAGAAAAAGTGCTCAGCTCGCCGAGAAAATGCGATTTAAGCAATAAAATTAAAAATGCTTATAAAACATAAACCAAACGTTGGAGGTGGTCATTTCTTAATGCGCAGTAATAAACTCGGCACTCTAAAGCACCCGAGAGCGTTTTTTTCGATGCCAACCTAACCAGAGTGACGGGAGCGGCACAATTCAGAAAAAGCGCTCAGCTCGCCGAGAAAATGCGATTTAAGCAATAAAATTAAAAATGCTTATAAAACATAAACCAAACGTTGGAGGTGGTCATTTCTTCGTGCGCAGTGAATAACTCGGCACTCTAAAGCACCCGAGAGCGTTTTTTTCGATGCCAACCTAACCAGAGTGACGGGAGCGGCACAATTCAGAAAAAGTGCTCAGCTCGCCGAGAAAATGCGATTTAAGCAATAAAATTAAAAATGCTTATAAAACATAAACCAAACGTTGGAGGTGGTCATTTCTTAATGCGCAGTAATAAACTCGGCACTCTAAAGCACCCGAGAGCGTTTTTTTCGATGCCAACCTAACCAGAGTGACGGGAGCGGCACAATTCAGAAAAAGTGCTCAGCTCGCCGAGAAAATGCGATTTAAGCAATAAAATTAAAAATGCTTATTAAACATAAACCAAACGGTGGAGGTGGTCATTTCTTCATGCGCAGTGAATAACTCGGCACTCTAAAGCACCCGAGAGCGTTTTTTTCGATGCCAACCTAACCAGAGTGACGGGAGCGGCACAATTCAGAAAAAGCGCTCAGCTCGCCGAGAAAATGCGATTTAAGCAATAAAATTAAAAATGCTTATTAAACATAAACCAAACGTTGGAGGTGGTCATTTCTTCATGCGCAGTGAATAACTCGGCACTCTAAAGCACCCGAGAGCGTTTTTTTCGATGCCAACCTAACCAGAGTGACGGGAGCGGCACAATTCAGAAAAAGCGCTCAGCTCGCCGAGAAAATGCGATTTAAGCAATAAAATTAAAAATGCTTATAAAACATAAACCAAACGTTGGAGGTGGTCATTTCTTCATGCGCAGTGATAAACTCGGCACTCTAAAGCACCCGAGAGCGTTTTTTTCGATGCCAACCTAACCAGAGTGACGGGAGCGGCACAATTCAGAAAAAGTGCTCAGCTCGCCGAGAAAATGCGATTTAAGCAATAAAATTTAAAATGCTTATAAAACATAAACCAAACGTTGGAGGTGGTCATTTCTTCATGCGCAGTGAATAACTCGGCACTCTAAAGCACCCGAGAGCGTTTTTTTCGATGCCAACCTAACCAGAGTGACGGGAGCGGCAAAATTCAGAAAAAGTGCTCAGCTCGCCGAGAAAATGCGATTTAAGCAATAAAATTAAAAATGCTTATAAAACATAAACCAAACGTTGGAGGTGGTCATTTCTTAATGCGCAGTAATAAACTCGGCACTCTAGAGCACCCGAGAGCGTTTTTTTCGATGCCAACCTAACCAGAGTGACGGGAGCGGCACAATTCAGAAAAAGTGCTCAGCTCGCCGAGAAAATGCGATTTAAGCAATAAAATTAAAAATGCTTATAAAACATAAACCAAACGTTGGAAGTGGTCATTTCTTCATGCGCAGTGATAAACTCGGCACTCTAAAGCACCCGAGAGCGTTTTTTTCGATGCCAACCTAACCAGAGTTACGGGAGCGGCACAATTCAGAAAAAGCGCTCAGCTCGCCGAGAAAATGCGATTTAAGCAATAAAATTAAAAATGCTTATAAAACATAAACCAAACGTTGGAAGTGGTCATTTCTTCATGCGCAGTGATAAACTCGGCACTCTAAAGCACCCGAGAGCGTTTTTTTCGATGCCAACCTAACCAGAGTTACGGGAGCGGCACAATTCAGAAAAAGCGCTCAGCTCGCCGAGAAAATGCGATTTAAGCAATAAAATTAAAAATGCTTATTAAACATAAACCAAACGTTGGAGGTGGTCATTTCTTCATGCGCAGTGAATAACTCGGCACTCTAAAGCACCCGAGAGCGTTTTTTTCGATGCCAACCTAACCAGAGTGACGGGAGCCGCACAATTCAGAAAAAGCGCTCAGCTCGCCGAGAAAATGCGATTTAAGCAATAAAATTAAAAATGCTTATAAAACATAAACCAAACGTTGGAGGTGGTCATTTCTTAATGCGCAGTAATAAACTCGGCACTCTAAAGCACCCGAGAGCGTTTTTTTCGATGCCAACCTAACCAGAGTGACGGGAGCGGCACAATTCAGAAAAAGTGCTCAGCTCGCCGAGAAAATGCGATTTAAGCAATAAAATTAAAAATGCTTATAAAACATAAACCAAACGTTGGAGGTGGTCATTTCTTAATGCGCAGTAATAAACTCGGCACTCTAGAGCACCCGAGACGTTTTTTTCGATGCCAACCTAACCAGAGTGACGGGAGCGGCACAATTCAGAAAAAGTGCTCAGCTCGCCGAGAAAATGCGATTTAAGCAATAAAATTAAAAATGCTTATAAAACATAAACCAAACGTTGGAGGTGGTCATTTCCTAATGCGCAGTAATAAACTCGGCACTCTAAAGCACCCGAGAGCGTTTTTTTCGATGCCAACCTAACCAGAGTTACGGGAGCGGCACAATTCAGAAAAAGTGCTCAGCTCGCCGAGAAAATGCGATTTAAGCAATAAAATTAAAAATGCTTATAAAACATAAACCAAACGTTGGAGGTGGTCATTTCTTAATGCGCAGTAATAAACTCGGCACTCTAAAGCACCCGTGAGCGTTTTTTTCGATGCCAACCTAACCAGAGTGACGGGAGCGGCACAATTCAGAAAAAGTGCTCAGCTCGCCGAGAAAATGCGATTTAAGCAATAAAATTAAAAATGCTTATAAAACATAAACCAAACGTTGGAGGTGGTCATTTCTTCATGCGCAGTGATAAAGTCGGCACTCTAAAGCACCCGAGAGCGTTTTTTTCGATGCCAACCTAACCAGAGTGACGGAAGCGGCACAATTCAGAAAAAGTGCTCAGCTCGCCGAGAAAATGCGATTTAAGCAATAAAATTAAAAATGCTTATTAAACATAAACCAAACGTTGGAGGTGGTCATTTCTTCATGCGCAGTGATAAACTCGGCACTCTAAAGCACCCGAGAGCGTTTTTTTCGATGCCAACCTAACCAGAGTGACGGGAGCGGCACAATTCAGAAAAAGTGCTCAGCTCGCCGAGAAAATGCGATTTAAGCAATAAAATTAAAAATGCTTATAAAACATAAACCAAACGTTGGAGGTGGTCATTTCTTAATGCGCAGTGAATAAATCGGCACTCTAAAGCACCTGAAAGCGTTTTTCTCGATGCCAACCTAACCAGAGTGACGGGAGCGGCACAATTCAGAAAAAGCGCTCAGCTCGCCGAGAAAATGCGATTTAAGCAATAAAATTAAAAATGCTTATAAAACATAAACCAAACGTTGAGGTGGTCATTTCTTCATGCGCAGTGATAAACTCGGCACTCTAAAGCACCCGAGAGCGTTTTTTTCGATGCCAACCTAACCAGAGTGACGGGAGCGGCACAATTCAGAAAAAGTGCTCAGCTCGCCGAGAAAATGCGATTTAAGCAATACAATTAAAAATGCTTATAAAACATAAACCAAACGTTGGAGGTGGTCATTTCTTCATGCGCAGTGATAAACTCGGCACTCTAAAGCACCCGAGAGCGTTTTTTTCGATGCCAACCTAACCAGAGTGACGGGAGCGGCACAATTCAGAAAAAGTGCTCAGCTCGCCGAGAAAATGCAATTCAAGCAATAAAATTAAAAATGCTTATTAAACATAAACCAAACGTTGGAGGTGGTCATTTCTTCATGCGCAGTGAATAACTCGGCACTCTAAAGCACCCGAGAGCGTTTTTTTCGATGCCAACCTAACCAGAGTGACGGGAGCGGCACAATTCAGAAAAAGTGCTCAGCTCGCCGAGAAAATGCGATTTAAGCAATAAAATTAAAAATGCTTATAAAACATAAACCAAACGTTGGAGGTGGTCATTTCTTAATGCGCAGTAATAAACTCGGCACTCTAAAGCACCCGAGAGCGTTTTTTTCGATGCCAACCTAACCAGAGTGACGGGAGCGGCACAATTCAGAAAAAGTGCTCAGCTCGCCGAGAAAATGCGATTTAAGCAATAAAATTAAAAATGCTTATAAAACATAAACCAAACGTTGGAGGTGGTCATTTCTTAATGCGCAGTAATAAACTCGGCACTCTAAAGCACCCGAGAGCGTTTTTTTCGATGCCAACCTAACCAGAGTGACGGGAGCGGCACAATTCAGAAAAAGTGCTCAGCTCGCCGAGGAAATGCGATTTAAGCAATAAAATTAAAAATGCTTATAAAACATAAACCAAACGTTGGAGGTGGTCATTTCTTAATGCGCAGTAATAAACTCGGCACTCTAAAGCACCCGAGAGCGTTTTTTTCGATGCCAACCTAACCAGAGTGACGGGAGCGGCACAATTCAGAAAAAGTGCTCAGCTCGCCGAGAAAATGCGATTTAAGCAATAAAATTAAAAATGCTTATTAAACATAAACCAAACGTTGGAGGTGGTCATTTCTTCATGCGCAGTGAATAACTCGGCACTCTAAAGCACCCGAGAGCGTTTTTTTCGATGCCAACCTAACCAGAGTGACGGGAGCGGCACAATTCAGAAAAAGCGCTCAGCTCGCCGAGAAAATGCGATTTAAGCAATAAAATTAAAAATGCTTATTAAACATAAACCAAACATTGGAGGTGGTCATTTCTTCATGCGCAGTGAATAACTCGGCACTCTAAAGCACCCGAGAGCGTTTTTTTCGATGCCAACCTAACCAGAGTGACGGGAGCGGCACAATTCAGAAAAAGCGCTCAGCTCGCCGAGAAAATGCGATTTAAGCAATACAATTAAAAATGCTTATAAAAGATAAACCAAACGTTGGAGGTGGTCATTTCTTCATGCGCAGTGATAAACTCGGCACTCTAAAGCACCCGAGAGCGTTTTTTTCGATGCCAACCTAACCAGAGTGACGGGAGCGGCACAATTCAGAAAAAGTGCTCAGCTCGCCGAGAAAATGCGATTTAAGCAATAAAATTAAAAATGCTTATAAAACATAAACCAAACGTTGGAGGTGGTCATTTCTTCATGCGCAGTGAATAACTCGGCACTCTAAAGCACCCGAGAGCGTTTTTTTCGATGCCAACCTAACCAGAGTGACGGGAGCGGCACAATTCAGAAAAAGTGCTCAGCTCGCCGAGAAAATGCGATTTAAGCAATAAAATTAAAAATGCTTATAAAACATAAACCAAACGTTGGAAGTGGTCATTTCTTCATGCGCAGTGATAAACTCGGCACTCTAAAGCACCCGAGAGCGTTTTTTTCGATGCCAACCTAACCAGAGTTACGGGAGCGGCACAATTCAGAAAAAGCGCTCAGCTCGCCGAGAAAATGCGATTTAAGCAATAAAATTAAAAATGCTTATAAAACATAAACCAAACGTTGGAGGTGGTCATTTCTTCATGCGCAGTGATAAACTCGGCACTCTAAAGCACCCGAGAGCGTTTTTTTCGATGCCAACCTAACCAGAGTGACGGGAGCGGCACAATTCAGAAAAAGCGCTCAGCTCGCCGAGAAAATGCGATTTAAGCAATAAAATTAAAAATGCTTATAAAACATAAACCAAACGTTGGAGGTGGTCATTTCTTAATGCGCAGTAATAAACTCGGCACTCTAAAGCACCCGAGAGCGTTTTTTTCGATGCCAACCTAACCAGAGTGACGGGAGCGGCACAATTCAGAAAAAGTGCTCAGCTCGCCGAGAAAATGCGATTTAAGCAATAAAATTAAAAATGCTTATAAAACATAAACCAAACGTTGGAGGTGGTCATTTCTTCATGCGCAGTGAATAACTCGGCACTCTAAAGCACCCGAGAGCGTTTTTTTCGATGCCAACCTAACCAGAGTGACGGGAGCGGCACAATTCAGAAAAAGTGCTCAGCTCGCCGAGAAAATGCGATTTAAGCAATAAAATTAAAAAGGCTTATAAAACATAAACCAAACGTTGGAGGTGGTCATTTCTTAATGCGCAGTAATAAACTCGGCACTCTAAAGCACCCGAGAGCGTTTTTTTCGATGCCAACCTAACCAGAGTGACGGGAGCGGCACAATTCAGAAAAAGTGCTCAGCTCGCCGAGAAAATGCGATTTAAGCAATAAAATTAAAAATGCTTATAAAACATAAACCAAACGTTGGAGGTGGTCATTTCTTAATGCGCAGTAATAAACTCGGCACTCTAGAGCACCCGAGAGCGTTTTTTTCGATGCCAACCTAACCAGAGTGACGGGAGCGGCACAATTCAGAAAAAGTGCTCAGCTCGCCGAGAAAATGCGATTTAAGCAATAAAATTAAAAATGCTTATAAAACATAAACCAAACGTTGGAAGTGGTCATTTCTTCATGCGCAGTGATAAACTCGGCACTCTAAAGCACCCGAGAGCGTTTTTTTCGATGCCAACCTAACCAGAGTTACGGGAGCGGCACAATTCAGAAAAAGCGCTCAGCTCGCCGAGAAAATGCGATTCAAGCAATAAAATTAAAAATGCTTATAAAACATAAACCAAACGTTGGAGGTGGTCATTTCTTCATGCGCAGTGATAAACTCGGCAGTCTAAAGCACCCGAGAGCGTTTTTTTCGATGCCAACCTAACCAGAGTGACGGGTCAGAATTCAGAAAAAGCGCTCAGCTCGCCGAGAAAATGCGATTTAAGCAATAAAATTAAAAATGCTTATAAAACATAAACCAAACGTTGGAGGTGGTCATTTCTTAATGCGCAGTAATAAACTCGGCACTCTAAGCACCCGAGAGCGTTTTTTTTCGATGCCAACCTAACCAGAGTGACGGGAGCGGCACAATTCAGAAAAAGTGCTCAGCTCGCCGAGAAAATGCGATTTAAGCAATAAAATTAAAAATGCTTATAAAACATAAACCAAACGTTGGAGGTGGTCATTTCTTCATGCGCAGTGAATAACTCGGCACTCTAAAGCACCCGAGAGCGTTTTTTTCGATGCCAACCTAACCAGAGTGACGGGAGCGGCACAATTCAGAAAAAGTGCTCAGCTCGCCGAGAAAATGCGATTTAAGCAATAAAATTAAAAAGGCTTATAAAACATAAACCAAACGTTGGAGGTGGTCATTTCTTAATGCGCAGAAGTAAATAAACTCGGCACTCTAAAGCACCCGAGAGCGTTTTTTTCGATGCCAACCTAACCAGAGTGACGGGAGCGGCACAATTCAGAAAAAGTGCTCAGCTCGCCGAGAAAATGCGATTTAAGCAATAAAATTAAAAATGCTTATAAAACATAAACCAAACGTTGGAGGTGGTCATTTCTTAATGCGCAGTAATAAACTCGGCACTCTAGAGCACCCGAGAGCGTTTTTTTCGATGCCAACCTAACCAGAGTGACGGGAGCGGCACAATTCAGAAAAAGTGCTCAGCTCGCCGAGAAAATGCGATTTAAGCAATAAAATTAAAAATGCTTATAAAACATAAACCAAACGTTGGAAGTGGTCATTTCTTCATGCGCAGTGATAAACTCGGCACTCTAAAGCACCCGAGAGCGTTTTTTTTCGATGCCAACCTAACCAGAGTTACGGGAGCGGCACAATTCAGAAAAAGTGCTCAGCTCGCCGAGAAAATGCGATTTAAGCAATAAAATTAAAAATGCTTATAAAACATAAACCAAACGTTGGAGGTGGTCATTTCTTAATGCGCAGTAATAAACTCGGCACTCTAAAGCACCCGAGAGCGTTTTTTCGATGCCAACCTAACCAGAGTGACGGGAGCGGCACAATTCAGAAAAAGTGCTCAGCTCGCCGAGAAAATGCGATTTAAGCAATAAAATTAAAAATGCTTATAAAACATAAACCAAACGTTGGAGGTGGTCATTTCTTAATGCGCAGTAATAAACTCGGCCACTCTAGAGCACCCGAGAGCGTTTTTTCGATGCCAACCTAACCAGAGTGACGGGGAGCGGCACAATTCAGAAAAAGTGCTCAGCTCGCCGAGAAAATGCGATTTAAGCAATAAAATTAAAAATGCTTATAAAACATAAACCAAACGTTGGAAGTGGTCATTTCTTCATGCGCAGTGATAAACTCGGCACTCTAAAGCACCCGAGAGCGTTTTTTTCGATGCCAACCTAACCAGAGTTACGGGAGCGGCACAATTCAGAAAAAGCGCTCAGCTCGCCGAGAAAATGCGATTTAAGCAATAAAATTAAAAATGCTTATAAAACATAAACCAAACGTTGGAGGTGGTCATTTCTTCATGCGCAGTGATAAACTCGGCACTCTAAAGCACCCGAGAGCGTTTTTTTCGATGCCAACCTAACCAGAGTGACGGGAGCGGCACAATTCAGAAAAAGCGCTCAGCTCGCCGAGAAAATGCGATTTAAGCAATAAAATTAAAAATGCTTATAAAACATAAACCAAACGTTGGAGGTGGTCATTTCTTCATGCGCAGTGATAAACTCGCATTCTAAAGCACCCGAGAGCGTTTTTTTCGATGCCAACCTAACCAGAGTGACGGGAGCGGCACAATTCAGAAAAAGTGCTCAGCTCGCCGAGAAAATGCGATTTAAGCAATAAAATTAAAAATGCTTATAAAACATAAACCAAACGTTGGAGGTGGTCATTTCTCCATGCGCAGTGAATAACTCGGCACTCTAAAGCACCCGAGAGCGTTTTTTTCGATGCCAACCTAACCAGAGTGACGGGAGCGGCACAATTCAGAAAAAGTGCTCAGCTCGCCGAGAAAATGCGATTTAAGCAATAAAATTAAAAATGCTTATAAAACATAAACCAAACGTTGGAGGTGGTCATTTCTTAATGCGCAGTAATAAACTCGGCACTCTAAAGCACCCGTGAGCGTTTTTTTCGATGCCAACCTAACCAGAGTGACGGGAGCGGCACAATTCAGAAAAAGTGCTCAGCTCGCCGAGAAAATGCGATTTAAGCAATAAAATTAAAAATGCTTATAAAACATAAACCAAACGTTGGAGGTGGTCATTTCTTAATGCGCAGTAATAAACTCGGCACTCTAAAGCACCCGAGAGCGTTTTTTTCGATGCCAACCTAACCAGAGTGACGGGAGCGGCACAATTCAGAAAAAGTGCTCAGCTCGCCGAGAAAATGCGATTTAAGCAATAAAATTAAAAATGCTTATAAAACATAAACCAAACGTTGGAGGTGGTCATTTCTTAATGCGCAGTAATAAACTCGGCACTCTAGAGCACCCGAGAGCGTTTTTTTCGATGCCAACCTAACCAGAGTGACGGGAGCGGCACAATTCAGAAAAAGCGCTCAGCTCGCCGAGAAAATGCGATTTAAGCAATAAAATTAAAAATGCTTATAAAACATAAACCAAACGTTGGAGGTGGTCATTTCTTCGTGCGCAGTGAATAACTCGGCACTCTAAAGCACCCGAGAGCGTTTTTTTCGATGCCAACCTAACCAGAGTGACGGGAGCGGCACAATTCAGAAAAAGTGCTCAGCTCGCCGAGAAAATGCGATTTAAGCAATAAAATTAAAAATGCTTATAAAACATAAACCAAACGTTGGAGGTGGTCATTTCTTAATGCGCAGTAATAAACTCGGCACTCTAAAGCACCCGAGAGCGTTTTTTTTCGATGCCAACCTAACCAGAGTGACGGGAGCGGCACAATTCAGAAAAAGTGCTCAGCTCGCCGAGAAAATGCGATTTAAGCAATAAAATTAAAAATGCTTATTAAACATAAACCAAACGGTGGAGGTGGTCATTTCCTTATGCGCAGTGAATAACTCGGCACTCTAAAGCACCCGAGAGCGTTTTTTTCGATGCAACCTAACCAGAGTGACGGGAGCGGCACAATTCAGAAAAAGCGCTCAGCTCGCCGAGAAAATGCGATTTAAGCAATAAAATTAAAAATGCTTATTAAACATAAACCAAACGTTGGAGGTGGTCATTTCTTCATGCGCAGTGAATAACTCGGCACTCTAAAGCACCCGAGAGCGTTTTTTTCGATGCCAACCTAACCAGAGTGACGGGAGCGGCACAATTCAGAAAAAGCGCTCAGCTCGCCGAGAAAATGCGATTTAAGCAATAAAATTAAAAATGCTTATAAAACATAAACCAAACGTTGGAGGTGGTCATTTCTTCATGCGCAGTGATAAACTCGGCACTCTAAAGCACCCGAGAGCGTTTTTTTCGATGCCAACCTAACCAGAGTGACGGGAGCGGCACAATTCAGAAAAAGTGCTCAGCTCGCCGAGAAAATGCGATTTAAGCAATAAAATTTAAAATGCTTATAAAACATAAACCAAACGTTGGAGGTGGTCATTTCTTCATGCGCAGTGAATAACTCGGCACTCTAAAGCACCCGAGAGCGTTTTTTTCGATGCCAACCTAACCAGAGTGACGGGGAGCGTCAAAATTCAGAAAAAGTGCTCAGCTCGCCGAGAAAATGCGATTTAAGCAATAAAATTAAAAATGCTTATAAAACATAAACCAAACGTTGGAGGTGGTCATTTCTTAATGCGCAGTAATAAACTCGGCACTCTAGAGCACCCGAGAGCGTTTTTTTTCGATGCCAACCTAACCAGAGTGACGGGAGCGGCACAATTCAGAAAAAGTGCTCAGCTCGCCGAGAAAATGCGATTTAAGCAATAAAATTAAAAATGCTTATAAAACATAAACCAAACGTTGGAAGTGGTCATTTCTTCATGCGCAGTGATAAACTCGGCACTCTAAAGCACCCGGAGAGCGTTTTTTTCGATGCCAACCTAACCAGAGTTACGGGAGCGGCACAATTCAGAAAAAGCGCTCAGCTCGCCGAGAAAATGCGATTTAAGCAATAAAATTAAAAATGCTTATAAAACATAAACCAAACGTTGGAAGTGGTCATTTCTTCATGCGCAGTGATAAACTCGGCACTCTAAAGCACCCGAGAGCGTTTTTTTCGATGCCAACCTAACCAGAGTTACGGGAGCGGCACAATTCAGAAAAAGCGCTCAGCTCGCCGAGAAAATGCGATTTAAGCAATAAAATTAAAAATGCTTATTAAACATAAACCAAACGTTGGAGGTGGTCATTTCTTCATGCGCAGTGAATAACTCGGCACTCTAAAGCACCCGAGAGCGTTTTTTTCGATGCCAACCTAACCAGAGTGACGGGAGCCGCACAATTCAGAAAAAGCGCTCAGCTCGCCGAGAAAATGCGATTTAAGCAATAAATTAAAAATGCTTATAAAACATAAACCAAACGTTGGAGGTGGTCATTTCTTAATGCGCAGTAATAAACTCGGCACTCTAAAGCACCCGTGAGCGTTTTTTTCGATGCCAACCTAACCAGAGTGACGGGAGCGGCACAATTCAGAAAAAGTGCTCAGCTCGCCGAGAAAATGCGATTTAAGCAATAAAATTAAAAATGCTTATAAAACATAAACCAAACGTTGGAGGTGGTCATTTCTTCATGCGCAGTGATAAAGTCGGCACTCTAAAGCACCCGAGAGCGTTTTTTTCGATGCCAACCTAACCAGAGTGACGGGAGCGGCACAATTCAGAAAAAGTGCTCAGCTCGCCGAGAAAATGCGATTTAAGCAATAAAATTAAAATGCTTATTAAACATAAACCAAACGTTGGAGGTGGTCATTTCTTCATGCGCAGTGATAAACTCGGCACTCTAAAGCACCCGAGAGCGTTTTTTTCGATGCCAACCTAACCAGAGTGACGGGGAGCGGCACAATTCAGAAAAAGTGCTCAGCTCGCCGAGAAAATGCGATTTAAGCAATAAAATTAAAAATGCTTATAAAACATAAACCAAACGTTGGAGGTGGTCATTTCTTAATGCGCAGTAATAAACTCGGCACTCTAAAGCACCCGAGAGCGTTTTTTTCGATGCCAACCTAACCAGAGTGACGGGAGCGGCACAATTCAGAAAAAGTGCTCAGCTCGCCGAGAAAATGCGATTTAAGCAATAAAATTAAAAATGCTTATTAAACATAAACCAAACGTTGGAGGTGGTCATTTCTTCATGCGCAGTGAATAACTCGGCACTCTAAAGCACCTGAAAGCGTTTTTTTCGATGCCAACCTAACCAGAGTGACGGGAGCGGCACAATTCAGAAAAAGCGCTCAGCTCGCCGAGAAAATGCGATTTAAGCAATAAAATTAAAAATGCTTATAAAACATAAACCAAACGTTGGAGGTGGTCATTTCTTCATGCGCAGTGATAAACTCGGCACTCTAAAGCACCCGAGAGCGTTTTTTTCGATGCCAACCTAACCAGAGTGACGGGAGCGGCACAATTCAGAAAAAGTGCTCAGCTCGCCGAGAAAATGCGATTCAAGCAATAAAATTAAAAATGCTTATTAAACATAAACCAAACGTTGGAGGTGGTCATTTCTTCATGCGCAGTGAATAACTCGGCACTCTAAAGCACCCGAGAGCGTTTTTTTCGATGCCAACCTAACCAGAGTGACGGGAGCGGCACAATTCAGAAAAAGTGCTCAGCTCGCCGAGAAAATGCGATTTAAGCAATAAAATTAAAAATGCTTATAAAACATAAACCAAACGTTGGAGGTGGTCATTTCTTAATGCGCAGTAATAAACTCGGCACTCTAAAGCACCCGAGAGCGTTTTTTTCGATGCCAACCTAACCAGAGTGACGGGAGCGGCACAATTCAGAAAAAGTGCTCAGCTCGCCGAGAAAATGCGATTTAAGCAATAAAATTAAAAATGCTTATAAAACATAAACCAAACGTTGGAGGTGGTCATTTCTTAATGCGCAGTAATAAACTCGGCACTCTAAAGCACCCGAGAGCGTTTTTTTCGATGCCAACCTAACCAGAGTGACGGGAGCGGCACAATTCAGAAAAAGTGCTCAGCTCGCCGAGAAAATGCGATTTAAGCAATAAAATTAAAAATGCTTATAAAACATAAACCAAACGTTGGAGGTGGTCATTTCTTAATGCGCAGTAATAAACTCGGCACTCTAAAGCACCCGAGAGCGTTTTTTTCGATGCCAACCTAACCAGAGTGACGGGAGCGGCACAATTCAGAAAAAGTGCTCAGCTCGCCGAGAAAATGCGATTTAAGCAATAAAATTAAAAATGCTTATTAAACATAAACCAAACGTTGGAGGTGGTCATTTCTTCATGCGCAGTGAATAACTCGGCACTCTAAAGCACCCGAGAGCGTTTTTTTCGATGCCAACCTAACCAGAGTGACGGGAGCGGCACAATTCAGAAAAAGCGCTCAGCTCGCCGAGAAAATGCGATTTAAGCAATAAAATTAAAAATGCTTATTAAACATAAACCAAACATTGGAGGTGGTCATTTCTTCATGCGCAGTGAATAACTCGGCACTCTAAAGCACCCGAGAGCGTTTTTTTCGATGCCAACCTAACCAGAGTGACGGGAGCGGCACAATTCAGAAAAAGCGCTCAGCTCGCCGAGAAAATGCGATTCAAGCAATAAAATTAAAAATGCTTATTAAACATAAACCAAACGTTGGAGGTGGTCATTTCTTCATGCGCAGTGAATAACTCGGCACTCTAAAGCACCCGAGAGCGTTTTTTTCGATGCCAACCTAACCAGAGTGACGGGAGCGGCACAATTCAGAAAAAGTGCTCAGCTCGCCGAGAAAATGCGATTTAAGCAATAAAATTAAAAATGCTTATAAAACATAAACCAAACGTTGGAGGTGGTCATTTCTTAATGCGCAGTAATAAACTCGGCACTCTAAAGCACCCGAGAGCGTTTTTTTCGATGCCAACCTAACCAGAGTGACGGGAGCGGCACAATTCAGAAAAAGTGCTCAGCTCGCCGAGAAAATTTAAGCAATAAAATTAAAAATGCTTATAAAACATAAACCAAACGTTGGAGGTGGTCATTTCTTAATGCGCAGTAATAAACTCGGCACTCTAAAGCACCCGAGAGCGTTTTTTTCGATGCCAACCTAACCAGAGTGACGGGAGCGGCACAATTCAGAAAAAGCGCTCAGCTCGCCGAGAAAATGCGATTTAAGCAATAAAATTAAAAATGCTTATAAAACATAAACCAAACGTTGGAGGTGGTCATTTCTTAATGCGCAGTAATAAACTCGGCACTCTAAAGCACCCGAGAGCGTTTTTTTCGATGCCAACCTAACCAGAGTGACGGGAGCGGCACAATTCAGAAAAAGTGCTCAGCTCGCCGAGAAAATGCGATTTAAGCAATAAAATTAAAAATGCTTATAAAACATAAACCAAACGTTGGAGGTGGTCATTTCTTCATGCGCAGTGAATAACTCGGCACTCTAAAGCACCCGAGAGCGTTTTTTTCGATGCCAACCTAACCAGAGTGACGGGAGCGGCACAATTCAGAAAAAGTGCTCAGCTCGCCGAGAAAATGCGATTTAAGCAATAAAATTAAAAATGCTTATAAAACATAAACCAAACGTTGGAGGTGGTCATTTCTTAATGAGCAGTAATAAACTCGGCACTCTAAAGCACCCGAGAGCGTTTTTTTCGATGCCAACCTAACCAGAGTGACGGGAGCGGCACAATTCAGAAAAAGTGCTCAGCTCGCCGAGAAAATGCGATTTAAGCAATAAAATTAAAAATGCTTATAAAACATAAACCAAACGTTGGAGGTGGTCATTTCTTAATGCGCAGTAATAAACTCGGCACTCTAGAGCACCCGAGAGCGTTTTTTTCGATGCCAACCTAACCAGAGTGACGGGAGCGGCACAATTCAGAAAAAGTGCTCAGCTCGCCGAGAAAATGCGATTTAAGCAATAAAATTAAAAATGCTTATAAAACATAAACCAAACGTTGGAAGTGGTCATTTCTTCATGCGCAGTGATAAACTCGGCACTCTAAAGCACCCGAGAGCGTTTTTTTCGATGCCAACCTAACCAGAGTTACGGGAGCGGCACAATTCAGAAAAAGCGCTCAGCTCGCCGAGAAAATGCGATTTAAGCAATAAAATTAAAAATGCTTATAAAACATAAACCAAACGTTGGAGGTGGTCATTTCTTCATGCGCAGTGATAAACTCGGCACTCTAAAGCACCCGAGAGCGTTTTTTTCGATGCCAACCTAACCAGAGTGACGGGAGCGGCACAATTCAGAAAAAGCGCTCAGCTCGCCGAGAAAATGCGATTTAAGCAATAAAATTAAAAATGCTTATAAAACATAAACCAAACGTTGGAGGTGGTCATTTCTTCATGCGCAGTGATAAACTCGGCACTCTAAAGCACCCGAGAGCGTTTTTTTCGATGCCAACCTAACCAGAGTGACGGGAGCGGCACAATTCAGAAAAAGTGCTCAGCTCGCCGAGAAAATGCGATTTAAGCAATAAAATTAAAAATGCTTATAAAACATAAACCAAACGTTGGAGGTGGTCATTTCTCCATGCGCAGTGAATAACTCGGCACTCTAAAGCACCCGAGAGCGTTTTTTTCGATGCCAACCTAACCAGAGTGACGGGAGCGGCACAATTCAGAAAAAGTGCTCAGCTCGCCGAGAAAATGCGATTTAAGCAATAAAATTAAAAATGCTTATAAAACATAAACCAAACGTTGGAGGTGGTCATTTCTTAAAGCGCAGTAATAAACTCGGCACTCTAAAGCACCCGTGAGCGTTTTTTTCGATGCCAACCTAACCAGAGTGACGGGAGCGGCACAATTCAGAAAAAGTGCTCAGCTCGCCGAGAAAATGCGATTTAAGCAATAAAATTAAAAATGCTTATAAAACATAAACCAAACGTTGGAGGTGGTCATTTCTTAATGCGCAGTAATAAACTCGGCACTCTAAAGCACCCGAGAGCGTTTTTTTCGATGCCAACCTAACCAGAGTGACGGGAGCGGCACAATTCAGAAAAAGTGCTCAGCTCGCCGAGAAAATGCGATTTAAGCAATAAAATAAAAAATGCTTATAAAACATAAACCAAACGTTGGAGGTGGTCATTTCTTAGTGCGCAGTAATAAACTCGGCACTCTAAAGCACCCGAGAGCGTTTTTTTCGATGCCAACCTAACCAGAGTTACGGGAGCGGCACAATTCAGAAAAAGCGCTCAGCTCGCCGAGAAAATGCGATTTAAGCAATAAAATTAAAAATGCTTATAAAACATAAACCAAACGTTGGAGGTGGTCATTTCTTCATGCGCAGTGAATAACTCGGCACTCTAAAGCACCCGAGAGCGTTTTTTTCGATGCCAACCTAACCAGAGTGACGGGAGCGGCACAATTCAGAAAAAGTGCTCAGCTCGCCGAGAAAATGCGATTTAAGCAATAAAATTAAAAATGCTTATAAAACATAAACCAAACGTTGGAGGTGGTCATTTCTTAATGCGCAGTAATAAACTCGGCACTCTAAAGCACCCGTGAGCGTTTTTTTCGATGCCAACCTAACCAGAGTGACGGGAGCGGCACAATTCAGAAAAAGTGCTCAGCTCGCCGAGAAAATGCGATTTAAGCAAAAAAATTAAAAATGCTTATTAAACATAAACCAAACGTTGGAGGTGGTCATTTCTTCATGCGCAGTGAATAACTCGGCACTCTAAAGCACCCGAGAGCGTTTTTTTCGATGCCAACCTAACCAGAGTGACGGGAGCGGCACAATTCAGAAAAAGCGCTCAGCTCGCCGAGAAAATGCGATTTAAGCAATAAAATTAAAAATGCTTATAAAACATAAACCAAACGTTGGAGGTGGTCATTTCTTAATGCGCAGTAATAAACTCGGCACTCTAAAGCACCCGAGAGCGTTTTTTTCCATGCCAACCTAACCAGAGTGACGGGAGCGGCACAATTCAGAAAAGGTGCTCAGCTCGCCGAGAAAATGCGATTTAAGCAATAAAATTAAAAATGCTTATTAAACATAAACCAAACGTTGGAGGTGGTCATTTCTTCATGCGCAGTGAATAACTCGGCACTCTAAAGCACCCGAGAGCGTTTTTTTCGATGCCAACCTAACCAGAGTGACGGGAGCGGCACAATTCAGAAAAAGCGCTCAGCTCGCCGAGAAAATGCGATTTAAGCAATAAAATTAAAAATGCTTATAAAACATAAACCAAACGTTGGAGGTGGTCATTTCTTAATGCGCAGTAATAAACTCGGCACTCTAAAGCACCCGAGAGCGTTTTTTTCGATGCCAACCTAACCAGAGTGACGGGAGCGGCACAATTCAGAAAAAGTGCTCAGCTCGCCGAGAAAATGCGATTTAAGCAATAAAATTAAAAATGCTTATAAAACATAAACCAAACGTTGGAGGTGGTCATTTCTTAATGCGCAGTAATAAACTCGGCACTCTAAAGCACCCGAGAGCGTTTTTTTCGATGCCAACCTAACCAGAGTGACGGGAGCGGCACAATTCAGAAAAAGTGCTCAGCTCGCCGAGAAAATGCGATTTAAGCAATAAAATTAAAAATGCTTATTAAACATAAACCAAACGTTGGAGGTGGTCATTTCTTCATGCGCAGTGAATAACTCGGCACTCTAAAGCACCCGATAGCGTTTTTTTCGATGCCAACCTAACCAGAGTGACGGGAGCGGCACAATTCAGAAAAAGTGCTCAGCTCGCCGAGAAAATGCGATTTAAGCAATAAAATTAAAAATGCTTATAAAACATAAACCAAACGTTGGAGGTGGTCATTTCTTAATGCGCAGTAATAAACTCGGCACTCTAAAGCACCCGAGAGCGTTTTTTTCGATGCCAACCTAACCAGAGTGACGGGAGCGGCACAATTCAGAAAAAGTGCTCAGCTCGCCAAGAAAATGCGATTTAAGCAATAAAATTAAAAATGCTTATAAAACATAAACCAAACGTTGGAGGTGGTCATTTCTTAATGCGCAGTAATAAACTCGGCACTCTAAAGCACCCGAGAGCGTTTTTTTCGATGCCAACCTAACCAGAGTGACGGGAGCGGCACAATTCAGAAAAAGCGCTCAGCTCGCCGAGAAAATGCGATTTAAGCAATAAAATTAAAAATGCTTATAAAACATAAACCAAACGTTGGAGGTGGTCATTTCTTCGTGCGCAGTGAATAACTCGGCACTCTAAAGCACCCGAGAGCGTTTTTTTCGATGCCAACCTAACCAGAGTGACGGGAGCGGCACAATTCAGAAAAAGTGCTCAGCTCGCCGAGAAAATGCGATTTAAGCAATAAAATTAAAAATGCTTATAAAACATAAACCAAACGTTGGAGGTGGTCATCTCTTAATGCGCAGTAATAAACTCGGCACTCTAAAGCACCCGAGAGCGTTTTTTTCGATGCCAACCTAACCAGAGTTACGGGAGCGGCACAATTCAGAAAAAGCGCTCAGCTCGCCGAGAAAATGCGATTTAAGCAATAAAATTAAAAATGCTTATAAAACATAAACCAAACGTTGGAAGTGGTCATTTCTTCATGCGCAGTGATAAACTCGGCACTCTAAAAGCACCCGAGAGCGTTTTTTTCGATGCCAACCTAACCAGAGTTACGGGAGCGGCACAATTCAGAAAAAGCGCTCAGCTCGCCGAGAAAATGCGATTTAAGCAATAAAATTAAAAATGCTTATTAAACATAAACCAAACGTTGGAGGTGGTCATTTCTTCATGCGCAGTGAATAACTCGGCACTCTAAAGCACCCGAGAGCGTTTTTTTCGATGCCAACCTAACCAGAGTGACGGGAGCCGCACAATTCAGAAAAAGCGCTCAGCTCGCCGAGAAAATGCGATTTAAGCAATAAAATTAAAAATGCTTATAAACATAAACCAAACGTTGGGAGGTGGTCATTTCTTCATGCGCAGTGATAAACTCGGCACTCTAAAGCACCCGAGAGCGTTTTTTTCGATGCCAACCCTAACCAGAGTGACGGGAGCGGCACAATTCAGAAAAAGTGCTCAGCTCGCCGAGAAAATGCGATTTAAGCAATAAAATTAAAAATGCTTATAAAACATAAACCAAACGTTGGAGGTGGTCATTTCTTCATGCGCAGTGAATAACTCGGCACTCTAAAGCACCCGAGAGCGTTTTTTTCGATGCCAACCTAACCAGAGTGACGGGAGCGGCACAATTCAGAAAAAGTGCTCAGCTCGCCGAGAAAATGCGATTTAAGCAATAAAATTAAAAATGCTTATAAAACATAAACCAAACGTTGGAGGTGGTCATTTCTTAATGCGCAGTAATAAACTCGGCACTCTAGAGCACCCGAGAGCGTTTTTTTCGATGCCAACTAACCAGAGTGACGGGAGCGGCAGAATTCAGAAAAAGTGCTCAGCTCGCCGAGAAAATGCGATTTAAGCAATAAAATTAAAAATGCTTATAAAACATAAACCAAACGTTGGAAGTGGTCATTTCTTCATGCGCAGTGATAAACTCGGCACTCTAAAGCACCCGAGAGCGTTTTTTTCGATGCCAACCTAACCAGAGTGACGGGAGCGGCACAATTCAGAAAAAGTGCTCAGCTCGCCGAGAAAATGCGATTTAAGCAATAAAATTAAAAATGCTTATAAAACATAAACCAAACGTTGGAGGTGGTCATTTCTTAATGCGCAGTAATAAACTCGGCACTCTAAAGCACCCGAGAGCGTTTTTTTCGATGCCAACCTAACCAGAGTGACGGGAGCGGCACAATTCAGAAAAAGTGCTCAGCTCGCCGAGAAAATGCGATTAAGCAATAAAATTAAAAATGCTTATAAAACATAAACCAAACGTTGGAGGTGGTCATTTCTTAATGCGCAGTAATAAACTCGGCACTCTAAAGCACCCGAGAGCGTTTTTTTCGATGCCAACCTAACCAGAGTGACGGGAGCGGCACAATTCAGAAAAGTGCTCAGCTCGCCGAGAAAATGCGATTTAAGCAATAAAATTAAAAATGCTTATAAAACATAACCAAACGTTGGAGGTGGTCATTTCTTAATGCGCAGTAATAAAACTCGGCACTCTAAAGCACCCGAGAGCGTTTTTTTCGATGCCAACCTAACCAGAGTGACGGGAGCGGCACAATTCAGAAAAGCGCTCAGCTCGCCGAGAAAATGCGATTTAAGCAATAAAATTAAAAATGCTTATAAAACGTAAACCAAACGTTGGAGGTGGTCATTTCCTAATGCGCAGTAATAAACTCGGCACTCTAAAGCACCCGACAGCGTTTTTTTCGATGCCAACCTAACCAGAGTTACGGGAGCGGCACAATTCAGAAAAAGCGCTCAGCTCGCCGAGAAAATGCGATTTAAGCAATAAAATTAAAAATGCTTATAAAACATAAACCAAACGTTGGAGGTGGTCATTTCTTCATGCGCAGTGATAAACTCGGCACTCTAAAGCACCCGAGAGCGTTTTTTTCGATGCCAACCTAACCAGAGTGACGGGAGCGGCACAATTCAGAAAAAGTGCTCAGCTCGCCGAGAAAATGCGATTTAAGCAATAAAAATTAAAATGCTTATAAAACATAAACCAAACGTTGGAGGTGGTCATTTCTCCATGCGCAGTGAATAACTCGGCACTCTAAAGCACCCGAGAGCGTTTTTTTCGATGCCAACCTAACCAGAGTGACGGGAGCGGCACAATTCAGAAAAAGTGCTCAGCTCGCCGAGAAAATGCGATTTAAGCAATAAAATTAAAAATGCTTATAAAACATAAACCAAACGTTGGAGGTGGTCATTTCTTAATGCGCAGTAATAAACTCGGCAGTCTAAAGCACCCGTGAGCGTTTTTTTCGATGCCAACCTAACCAGAGTGACGGGACGGCACAATTCAGAAAAAGTGCTCAGCTCGCCGAGAAAATGCGATTTAAGCAATAAAATTAAAAATGCTTATAAAACATAAACCAAACGTTGGAGGTGGTCATTTCTTAATGCGCAGTAATAAACTCGGCACTCTAAAGCACCCGAGAGCGTTTTTTTCGATGCCAACCTAACCAGAGTGACGGGAGCGGCACAATTCAGAAAAAGCGCTCAGCTCGCCGAGAAAATGCGATTTAAGCAATAAAATTAAAAATGCTTATAAAACATAAACCAAACGTTGGAGGTGGTCATTTCTTAATGCGCAGTATAAACTCGGCACTCTAAAGCACCCGAGAGCGTTTTTTTCGATGCCAACCTAACCAGAGTGACGGGAGCGGCACAATTCAGAAAAAGTGCTCAGCTCGCCGAGAAAATGCGATTTAAGCAATAAAATTAAAAATGCTTATAAAACATGAACCAAACGTTGGAGGTGGTCATTTCTTAATGCGCAGTAATAAACTCGGCACTCTAAAGCACCCGAGAGCGTTTTTTTCGATGCCAACCTAACCAGAGTGACGGGAGCGGCACATTTCAGAAAAAGTGCTCAGCTCGCCGAGAAAATGCGATTTAAGCAATAAAATTAAAAATGCTTATAAAACATAAACCAAACGTTGGAGGTGGTCATTTCTTAATGCGCAGTAATAAACTCGGCACTCTAGAGCACCCGAGAGCGTTTTTTTCGATGCCAACCTAACCAGAGTGACGGGAGCGGCACAATTCAGAAAAAGTGCTCAGCTCGCCGAGAAAATGCGATTTAAGCAATAAAATTAAAAATGCTTATAAAACATAAACCAAACGTTGGAAGTGGTCATTTCTTCATGCGCAGTGATAAACTCGGCACTCTAAAGCACCCGAGAGCGTTTTTTTTCGATGCCAACCTAACCAGAGTTACGGGAGCGGCACAATTCAGAAAAAGCGCTCAGCTCGCCGAGAAAATGCGATTTAAGCAATAAAATTAAAAATGCTTATAAAAACATAAACCAAACGTTGGAGGTGGTCATTTCTTCATGCGCAGTGATAAACTCGGCACTCTAAAGCACCCGAGAGCGTTTTTTTCGATGCCAACCTAACCAGAGTGACGGGAGCGGCACAATTCAGAAAAAGCGCTCAGCTCGCCGAGAAAATGCGATTTAAGCAATAAAATTAAAAATGCTTATAAAACATAAACCAAACGTTGGAGGTGGTCATTTCTTAATGCGCAGTAATAAACTCGGCACTCTAAAGCACCCGAGAGCGTTTTTTTCGATGCCAACCTAACCAGAGTGACGGGAGCGGCACAATTCAGAAAAAGTGCTCAGCTCGCCGAGAAAATGCGATTTAAGCAATAAAATTAAAAATGCTTATTAAACATAAACCAAACGGTGGAGGTGGTCATTTCTTCATGCGCAGTGAATAACTCGGCACTCTAAAGCACCCGAGAGCGTTTTTTTCGATGCCAACCTAACCAGAGTGACGGGAGCGGCACAATTCAGAAAAAGCGCTCAGCTCGCCGAGAAAATGCGATTTAAGCAATAAAATTAAAAATGCTTATTAAACATAAACCAAACGTTGGAGGTGGTCAGTTCTTCATGCGCAGTGAATAACTCGGCACTCTAAAGCACCCGAGAGCGTTTTTTTCGATGCCAACCTAACCAGAGTGACGGGAGCGGCACAATTCAGAAAAAGCGCTCAGCTCGCCGAGAAAATGCGATTTAAGCAATAAAATTAAAAATGCTTATAAAACATAAACCAAACGTTGGAGGTGGTCATTTCTTCATGCGCAGTGATAAACTCGGCACTCTAAAGCACCCGAGAGCGTTTTTTTCGATGCCAACCTAACCAGAGTGACGGGAGCGGCACAATTCAGAAAAAGTGCTCAGCTCGCCGAGAAAATGCGATTTAAGCAATAAAATTTAAAATGCTTATAAAACATAAACCAAACGTTGGAGGTGGTCATTTCTTCATGCGCAGTGAATAACTCGGCACCCTAAAGCACCCGAGAGCGTTTTTTCGATGCCAACCTAACCAGAGTGACGGGAGCGGCAAAATTCAGAAAAAGTGCTCAGCTCGCCGAGAAAATGCGATTTAAGCAATAAAATTAAAAATGCTTATAAAACATAAACCAAACGTTGGAGGTGGTCATTTCTTAATGCGCAGTAATAAACTCGGCACTCTAGAGCACCCGAGAGCGTTTTTTTCGATGCCAACCTAACCAGAGTGACGGGAGCGGCACAATTCAGAAAAAGTGCTCAGCTCGCCGAGAAAATGCGATTTAAGCAATAAAATTAAAAATGCTTATAAAACATAAACCAAACGTTGGAAGTGGTCATTTCTTCATGCGCAGTGATAAACTCGGCACTCTAAAGCACCCGAGAGCGTTTTTTTTCGATGCCAACCTAACCAGAGTTACGGGAGCGGCACAATTCAGAAAAAGCGCTCAGCTCGCCGAGAAAATGCGATTTAAGCAATAAAATTAAAAATGCTTATAAAACATAAACCAAACCGTTGGAAGTGGTCATTTCTTCATGCGCAGTGATAAACTCGGCACTCTAAAGCACCCGAGAGCGTTTTTTTCGATGCCAACCTAACCAGAGTTACGGGAGCGGCACAATTCAGAAAAAGCGCTCAGCTCGCCGAGAAAATGCGATTTAAGCAATAAAATTAAAAATGCTTATTAAACATAAACCAAACGTTGGAGGTGGTCATTTCTTCATGCGCAGTGAATAACTCGGCACTCTAAAGCACCCGAGAGCGTTTTTTTCGATGCCAACCTAACCAGAGTGACGGGAGCCGCACAATTCAGAAAAAGCGCTCAGCTCGCCGAGAAAATGCGATTTAAGCAATAAAATTAAAAATGCTTATAAAACATAAACCAAACGTTGGAGGTGGTCATTTTCTTCATGCGCAGTGATAAACTCGGCACTCTAAAGCACCCGAGAGCGTTTTTTTCGATGCCAACCTAACCAGAGTGACGGGAGCGGCACAATTCAGAAAAAGTGCTCAGCTCGCCGAGAAAATGCGATTTAAGCAATAAAATTAAAAATGCTTATAAAACATAAACCAAACGTTGGAGGTGGTCATTTCTTCATGCGCAGTGAATAACTCGGCACTCTAAAGCACCCGAGAGCGTTTTTTTCGATGCCACCTAACCAGAGTGACGGGAGCGGCACAATTCAGAAAAAGTGCTCAGCTCGCCGAGAAAATGCGATTTAAGCAATAAAATTAAAAATGCTTATAAAACATAAACCAAACGTTGGAGGTGGTCATTTCTTAATGCGCAGTAATAAACTCGGCACTCTAGAGCACCCGAGAGCGTTTTTTTCGATGCCAACCTAACCAGAGTGACGGGAGCGGCACTATTCAGAAAAAGTGCTCAGCTCGCCGAGAAAATGCGATTTAAGCAATAAAATTAAAAATGCTTATAAAACATAAACCAAACGTTGGAAGTGGTCATTTCTTCATGCGCAGTGATAAACTCGGCACTCTAAAGCACCCGAGAGCGTTTTTTTCGATGCCAACCTAACCAGAGTGACGGGAGCGGCACAATTCAGAAAAAGTGCTCAGCTCGCCGAGAAAATGCGATTTAAGCAATAAAATTAAAAATGCTTATAAAACATAAACCAAACGTTGGAGGTGGTCATTTCTTAATGCGCAGTAATAAACTCGGCACTCTAAAGCACCCGAGAGCGGTTTTTTTTCGATGCCAACCTAACCAGAGTGACGGGAGCGGCACTATTCAGAAAAAGTGCTCAGCTCGCCGAGAAAATGCGATTTAAGCAATAAAATTAAAAATGCTTATAAAACATAAACCAAACGTTGGAGGTGGTCATTTCTTAATGCGCAGGATTAAACTCGGCACTCTAAAGCACCCGAGAGCGTTTTTTTCGATGCCAACCTAACCAGAGTGACGGGAGCGGCACAATTCAGAAAAAGTGCTCAGCTCGCCGAGAAAATGCGATTTAAGCAATAAAATTAAAAATGCTTATAAAACATAAACCAAACGTTGGAGGTGGTCATTTCTTAATGCGCAGTAATAAACTCGGCACTCTAGAGCACCCGAGAGCGTTTTTTTCGATGCCAACCTAACCAGAGTGACGGGAGCGGCACAATTCAGAAAAAGCGCTCAGCTCGCCGAGAAAATGCGATTTAAGCAATAAAATTAAAAATGCTTATAAAACATAAACCAAACGTTGGAGGTGGTCATTTCCTAATGCGCAGTAATAAACTCGGCACTCTAAAGCACCCGAGAGCGTTTTTTTCGATGCCAACCTAACCAGAGTTACGGGAGCGGCACAATTCAGAAAAAGGGCTCAGCTCGCCGAGAAAATGCGATTTAAGCAATAAAATTAAAAATGCTTATAAAACATAAACCAAACGTTGGAGGTGGTCATTTCTTCATGCGCAGTGATAAACTCGGCACTCTAAAGCACCCGAGAGCGTTTTTTTCGATGCCAACCTAACCAGAGTGACGGGAGCGGCACAATTCAGAAAAAGTGCTCAGCTCGCCGAGAAAATGCGATTTAAGCAATAAAATTAAAAATGCTTATAAAACATAAACCAAACGTTGGAGGTGGTCATTTCTCCATGCGCAGTGAATAACTCGGCACTCTAAAGCACCCGAGAGCGTTTTTTTCGATGCCAACCTAACCAGAGTGACGGGAGCGGCACAATTCAGAAAAAGTGCTCAGCTCGCCGAGAAAATGCGATTTAAGCAATAAAATTAAAAATGCTTATAAAACATAAACCAAACGTTGGAGGTGGTCATTTCTTAATGCGCAGTAATAAACTCGGCACTCGAAAGCACCCGTGAGCGTTTTTTTCGATGCCAACCTAACCAGAGTGACGGGACGGCACAATTCAGAAAAAGTGCTCAGCTCGCCGAGAAAATGCGATTTAAGCAATAAAATTAAAAATGCTTATAAAACATAAACCAAACGTTGGAGGTGGTCATTTCTTAATGCGCAGTAATAAACTCGGCACTCTAAAGCACCCGAGAGCGTTTTTTTCGATGCCAACCTAACCAGAGTGACGGGAGCGGCACAATTCAGAAAAAGCGCTCAGCTCGCCGAGAAAATGCGATTTAAGCAATAAAATTAAAAATGCTTATAAAACATAAACCAAACGTTGGAGGTGGTCATTTCTTAATGCGCAGTAATAAACTCGGCACTCTAAAGCACCCGAGAGCGTTTTTTTCGATGCCAACCTAACCAGAGTGACGGGAGCGGCACAATTCAGAAAAAGCGCTCAGCTCGCCGAGAAAATGCGATTTAAGCAATAAAATTAAAAATGCTTATTAAACATAAACCAAACATTGGAGGTGGTCATTTCTTCATGCGCAGTAATAAACTCGGCACTCTAAAGCACCCGAGAGCGTTTTTTTCGATGCCAACCTAACCAGAGTGACGGGAGCGGCACAATTCAGAAAAAGTGCTCAGCTCGCCGAGAAAATGCGATTTAAGCAATAAAATTAAAAATGCTTATAAAACATAAACCAAACGTTGGAGGTGGTCATTTCTTAATGCGCAGTAATAAACTCGGCACTCTAGAGCACCCGAGAGCGTTTTTTTCGATGCCAACCTAACCAGAGTGACGGGAGCGGCACAATTCAGAAAAAGTGCTCAGCTCGCCGAGAAAATGCGATTTAAGCAATAAAATTAAAAATGCTTATAAAACATAAACCAAACGTTGGAGGTGGTCATTTCTTAATGCGCAGTAATAAACTCGGCACTCTAGAGCACCCGAGAGCGTTTTTTTCGATGCCAACCTAACCAGAGTGACGGGAGCGGCACAATTCAGAAAAAGTGCTCAGCTCGCCGAGAAAATGCGATTTAAGCAATAAAATTAAAAATGCTTATAAAACATAAACCAAACGTTGGAAGTGGTCATTTCTTCATGCGCAGTGATAAACTCGGCACTCTAAAGCACCCGAGAGCGTTTTTTTCGATCCCAACCTAACCAGAGTTACGGGAGCGGCACAATTCAGAAAAAGCGCTCAGCTCGCCGAGAAAATGCGATTTAAGCAATAAAATTAAAAATGCTTATAAAACATAAACCAAACGTTGGAGGTGGTCATTTCTTCATGCGCAGTGGTAAACTCGGCACTCTAAAGCACCCGAGAGTGTTTTTTTCGATGCCAACCTAACCAGAGTGACGGGAGCGGCACAATTCAGAAAAAGCGCTCAGCTCGCCGAGAAAATGCGATTTAAGCAATAAAATTAAAAATGCTTATAAAACATAAACCAAACGTTGGAGGTGGTCATTTCTTAATGCGCAGTAATAAACTCGGCACTCTAAAGCACCCGAGAGCGTTTTTTTCGATGCCAACCTAACCAGAGTGACGGGAGCGGCACAATTCAGAAAAAGTGCTCAGCTCGCCGAGAAAATGCGATTTAAGCAATAAAATTAAAAATGCTTATAAAACATAAACCAAACGTTGGAGGTGGTCATTTCTTAATGCGCAGTAATAAACTCGGCACTCTAAAGCACCCGAGAGCGTTTTTTTCGATGCCAACCTAACCAGAGTGACGGGAGCGGCACAATTCAGAAAAAGTGCTCAGCTCGCCGAGAAAATGCGATTTAAGCAATAAAATTAAAAATGCTTATTAAACATAAACCAAACGTTGGAGGTGGTCATTTCTTCATGCGCAGTGAATAACTCGGCACTCTAAAGCACCCGATAGCGTTTTTTTCGATGCCAACCTAACCAGAGTGACGGGAGCGGCACAATTCAGAAAAAGTGCTCAGCTCGCCGAGAAAATGCGATTTAAGCAATAAAATTAAAAATGCTTATAAAACATAAACCAAACGTTGGAGGTGGTCATTTCTTAATGCGCAGTAATAAACTCGGCACTCTAAAGCACCCGAGAGCGTTTTTTTCGATGCCAACCTAACCAGAGTGACGGGAGCGGCACAATTCAGAAAAAGTGCTCAGCTCGCCGAGAAAATGCGATTTAAGCAATAAAATTAAAAATGCTTATAAAACATAAACCAAACGTTGGAGGTGGTCATTTCTTAATGCGCAGTAATAAACTCGGCACTCTAAAGCACCCGAGAGCGTTTTTTTCGATGCCAACCTAACCAGAGTGACGGGAGCGGCACAATTCAGAAAAAGCGCTCAGCTCGCCGAGAAAATGCGATTTAAGCAATAAAATTAAAAATGCTTATAAAACATAAACCAAACGTTGGAGGTGGTCATTTCTTCATGCGCAGTGATAAACTCGGCACTCTAAAGCACCCGAGAGCGTTTTTTTCGATGCCAACCTAACCAGAGTGACGGGAGCGGCACAATTCAGAAAAAGTGCTCAGCTCGCCGAGAAAATGCGATTTAAGCAATAAAATTAAAAATGCTTATAAAACATAAACCAAACGTTGGAGGTGGTCATTTCTTCATGCGCAGTGATAAACTCGGCACTCTAAAGCACCCGAGAGCGTTTTTTTCGATGCCAACCTAACCAGAGTGACGGGAGCGGCCCAATTCAGAAAAAGTGCTCAGCTCGCCGAGAAAATGCGATTCAAGCAATAAAATTAAAAATGCTTATTAAACATAAACCAAACGTTGGAGGTGGTCATTTCTTCATGCGCAGTGAATAACTCGGCACTCTAAAGCACCCGAGAGCGTTTTTTTCGATGCCAACCTAACCAGAGTGACGGGAGCGGCACAATTCAGAAAAAGTGCTCAGCTCGCCGAGAAAATGCGATTTAAGCAATAAAATTAAAAATGCTTATAAAACATAAACCAAACGTTGGAGGTGGTCATTTCTTAATGCGCAGTAATAAACTCGGCACTCGAAAGCACCCGAGAGCGTTTTTTTCGATGCCAACCTAACCAGAGTGACGGGAGCGGCACAATTCAGAAAAAGTGCTCAGCTCGCCGAGAAAATGCGATTTAAGCAATAAAATTAAAAATGCTTATAAAACATAAACCAAACGTTGGAGGTGGTCATTTCTTAATGCGCAGTAATAAACTCGGCACTCTAAAGCACCCGAGAGCGTTTTTTTCGATGCCAACCTAACCAGAGTGACGGGAGCGGCACAATTCAGAAAAAGTGCTCAGCTCGCCGAGAAAATGCGATTTAAGCAATAAAATTAAAAATGCTTATAAAACATAAACCAAACGTTGGAGGTGGTCATTTCTTAATGCGCAGTAATAAACTCGGCACTCTAAAGCACCCGAGAGCGTTTTTTTCGATGCCAACCTAACCAGAGTGACGGGAGCGGCACAATTCAGAAAAAGTGCTCAGCTCGCCGAGAAAATGCGATTTAAGCAATAAAATTAAAAATGCTTATTAAACATAAACCAAACGTTGGAGGTGGTCATTTCTTCATGCGCAGTGAATAACTCGGCACTCTAAAGCACCCGATAGCGTTTTTTTCGATGCCAACCTAACCAGAGTGACGGGAGCGGCACAATTCAGAAAAAGTGCTCAGCTCGCCGAGAAAATGCGATTTAAGCAATAAAATTAAAAATGCTTATAAAACATAAACCAAACGTTGGAGGTGGTCATTTCTTAATGCGCAGTAATAAACTCGGCACTCTAAAGCACCCGAGAGCGTTTTTTTCGATGCCAACCTAACCAGAGTGACGGGAGCGGCACAATTCAGAAAAAGTGCTCAGCTCGCCGAGAAAATGCGATTTAAGCAATAAAATTAAAAATGCTTATAAAACATAAACCAAACGTTGGAGGTGGTCATTTCTTAATGCGCAGTAATAAACTCGGCACTCTAAAGCACCCGAGAGCGTTTTTTTCGATGCCAACCTAACCAGAGTGACGGGAGCGGCACAATTCAGAAAAAGCGCTCAGCTCGCCGAGAAAATGCGATTTAAGCAATAAAATTAAAAATGCTTATAAAACATAAACCAAACGTTGGAGGTGGTCATTTCTTCATGCGCAGTGATAAACTTGGCACTCTAAAGCACCCGAGAGCGTTTTTTTCGATGCCAACCTAACCAGAGTGACGGGAGCGGCACAATTCAGAAAAAGTGCTCAGCTCGCCGAGAAAATGCGATTTAAGCAATAAAATTAAAAATGCTTATAAAACATAAACCAAACGTTGGAGGTGGTCATTTCTTCATGCGCAGTGATAAACTCGGCACTCTAAAGCACCCGAGAGCGTTTTTTTCGATGCCAACCTAACCAGAGTGACGGGAGCGGCACAATTCAGAAAAAGTGCTCAGCTCGCCGAGAAAATGCGATTCAAGCAATAAAATTAAAAATGCTTATTAAACATAAACCAAACGTTGGAGGTGGTCATTTCTTCATGCGCAGTGAATAACTCGGCACTCTAAAGCACCCGAGAGCGTTTTTTTCGATGCCAACCTAACCAGAGTGACGGGAGCGGCACAATTCAGAAAAAGTGCTCAGCTCGCCGAGAAAATGCGATTTAAGCAATAAAATTAAAAATGCTTATAAAACATAAACCAAACGTTGGAGGTGGTCATTTCTTAATGCGCAGTAATAAACTCGGCACTCGAAAGCACCCGAGAGCGTTTTTTTCGATGTCAACCTAACCAGAGTGACGGGAGCGGCACAATTCAGAAAAAGTGCTCAGCTCGCCGAGAAAATGCGATTTAAGCAATAAAATTAAAAATGCTTATAAAACATAAACCAAACGTTGGAGGTGGTCATTTCTTCATGCGCAGTGAATAACTCGGCACTCTAAAGCACCCGAGAGCGTTTTTTTCGATGCCAACCTAACCAGAGTGACGGGAGCGGCACAATTCAGAAAAAGCGCTCAGCTCGCCGAGAAAATGCGATTTAAGCAATAAAATTAAAAATGCTTATTAAACATAAACCAAACATTGGAGGTGGTCATTTCTTCATGCGCAGTGAATAACTCGGCACTCTAAAGCACCCGAGAGCGTTTTTTTCGATGCCAACCTAACCAGAGTGACGGGAGCGGCACAATTCAGAAAAAGCGCTCAGCTCGCCGAGAAAATGCGATTTAAGCAATAAAATTAAAAATGCTTATTAAACATAAACCAAACATTGGAGGTGGTCATTTCTTCATGCGCAGTGAATAACTCGGCACTCTAAAGCACCCGAGAGCGTTTTTTTCGATGCCAACCTAACCAGAGTGACGGGAGCGGCACAATTCAGAAAAAGCGCTCAGCTCGCCGAGAAAATGCGATTTAAGCAATAAAATTAAAAATGCTTATAAAACATAAACCAAACGTTGGAGGTGGTCATTTCTTCATGCGCAGTGATAAACTCGGCACTCTAAAGCACCCGAGAGCGTTTTTTTCGATGCCAACCTAACCAGAGTGACGGGAGCGGCACAATTCAGAAAAAGTGCTCAGCTCGCCGAGAAAATGCGATTTAAGCAATAAAATTAAAAATGCTTATAAAACATAAACCAAACGTTGGAGGTGGTCATTTCTTCATGCGCAGTGAATAACTCGGCACTCTAAAGCACCCGAGAGCGTTTTTTTCGATGCCAACCTAACCAGAGTGACGGGAGCGGCACAATTCAGAAAAAGTGCTCAGCTCGCCGAGAAAATGCGATTTAAGCAATAAAATTAAAAATGCTTATAAAACATAAACCAAACGTTGGAGGTGGTCATTTCTTAATGCGCAGTAATAAACTCGGCACTCTAAAGCACCCGAGAGCGTTTTTTTCGATGCCAACCTAACCAGAGTGACGGGAGCGGCACAATTCAGAAAAAGTGCTCAGCTCGCCGAGAAAATGCGATTTAAGCAATAAAATTAAAAATGCTTATAAAACATAAACCAAACGTTGGAGGTGGTCATTTCTTAATGCGCAGTAATAAACTCGGCACTCTAGAGCACCCGAGAGCGTTTTTTTCGATGCCAACCTAACCAGAGTGACGGGAGCGGCACAATTCAGAAAAAGTGCTCAGCTCGCCGAGAAAATGTGATTTAAGCAATAAAATTAAAAATGCTTATAAAACATAAACCAAACGTTGGAAGTGGTCATTTCTTCATGCGCAGTGATAAACTCGGCACTCTAAAGCACCCGAGAGCGTTTTTTTCGATGCCAACCTAACCAGAGTTACGGGAGCGGCACAATTCAGAAAAAGCGCTCAGCTCGCCGAGAAAATGCGATTCAAGCAATAAAATTAAAAATGCTTATAAAACATAAACCAAACGTTGGAGGTGGTCATTTCTTCATGCGCAGTGAATAACTCGGCACTCTAAAGCACCCGAGAGCGTTTTTTTCGATGCCAACCTAACCAGAGTGACGGGAGCGGCACAATTCAGAAAAAGTGCTCAGCTCGCCGAGAAAATGCGATTTAAGCAATAAAATTAAAAATGCTTATAAAACATAAACCAAACGTTGGAGGTGGTCATTTCTTAATGCGCAGTAATAAACTCGGCACTCTAAAGCACCCGAGAGCGTTTTTTTCGATGCCAACCTAACCAGAGTGACGGGAGCGGCACAATTCAGAAAAAGTGCTCAGCTCGCCGAGAAAATGCGATTTAAGCAATAAAATTAAAAATGCTTATTAAACATAAACCAAACGTTGGAGGTGGTCATTTCTTCATGCGCAGTGAATAACTCGGCACTCTAAAGCACCCGATAGCGTTTTTTTCGATGCCAACCTAACCAGAGTGACGGGAGCGGCACAATTCAGAAAAAGTGCTCAGCTCGCCGAGAAAATGCGATTTAAGCAATAAAATTAAAAATGCTTATAAAACATAAACCAAACGTTGGAGGTGGTCATTTCTTAATGCGCAGTAATAAACTCGGCACTCTAAAGCACCCGAGAGCGTTTTTTTCGATGCCAACCTAACCAGAGTGACGGGAGCGGCACAATTCAGAAAAAGTGCTCAGCTCGCCGAGAAAATGCGATTTAAGCAATAAAATTAAAAATGCTTATAAAACATAAACCAAACGTTGGAGGTGGTCATTTCTTAATGCGCAGTAATAAACTCGGCACTCTAAAGCACCCGAGAGCGTTTTTTTCGATGCCAACCTAACCAGAGTGACGGGAGCGGCACAATTCAGAAAAAGCGCTCAGCTCGCCGAGAAAATGCGATTTAAGCAATAAAATTAAAAATGCTTATAAAACATAAACCAAACGTTGGAGGTGGTCATTTCTTCATGCGCAGTGATAAACTCGGCACTCTAAAGCACCCGAGAGCGTTTTTTTCGATGCCAACCTAACCAGAGTGACGGGAGCGGCACAATTCAGAAAAAGTGCTCAGCTCGCCGAGAAAATGCGATTTAAGCAATAAAATTAAAAATGCTTATAAAACATAAACCAAACGTTGGAGGTGGTCATTTCTTCATGCGCAGTGATAAACTCGGCACTCTAAAGCACCCGAGAGCGTTTTTTTCGATGCCAACCTAACCAGAGTGACGGGAGCGGCACAATTCAGAAAAAGTGCTCAGCTCGCCGAGAAAATGCGATTCAAGCAATAAAATTAAAAATGCTTATTAAACATAAACCAAACGTTGGAGGTGGTCATTTCTTCATGCGCAGTGAATAACTCGGCACTCTAAAGCACCCGAGAGCGTTTTTTTCGATGCCAACCTAACCAGAGTGACGGGAGCGGCACAATTCAGAAAAAGTGCTCAGCTCGCCGAGAAAATGCGATTTAAGCAATAAAATTAAAAATGCTTATAAAACATAAACCAAACGTTGGAGGTGGTCATTTCTTAATGCGCAGTAATAAACTCGGCACTCGAAAGCACCCGAGAGCGTTTTTTTCGATGCCAACCTAACCAGAGTGACGGGAGCGGCACAATTCAGAAAAAGTGCTCAGCTCGCCGAGAAAATGCGATTTAAGCAATAAAATTAAAAATGCTTATAAAACATAAACCAAACGTTGGAGGTGGTCATTTCTTAATGCGCAGTAATAAACTCGGCACTCTAAAGCACCCGAGAGCGTTTTTTTCGATGCCAACCTAACCAGAGTGACGGGAGCGGCACAATTCAGAAAAAGTGCTCAGCTCGCCGAGAAAATGCGATTTAAGCAATAAAATTAAAAATGCTTATAAAACATAAACCAAACGTTGGAGGTGGTCATTTCTTAATGCGCAGTAATAAACTCGGCACTCTAAAGCACCCGAGAGCGTTTTTTTCGATGCCAACCTAACCAGAGTGACGGGAGCGGCACAATTCAGAAAAAGTGCTCAGCTCGCCGAGAAAATGCGATTTAAGCAATAAAATTAAAAATGCTTATTAAACATAAACCAAACGTTGGAGGTGGTCATTTCTTCATGCGCAGTGAATAACTCGGCACTCTAAAGCACCCGATAGCGTTTTTTTCGATGCCAACCTAACCAGAGTGACGGGAGCGGCACAATTCAGAAAAAGTGCTCAGCTCGCCGAGAAAATGCGATTTAAGCAATAAAATTAAAAATGCTTATAAAACATAAACCAAACGTTGGAGGTGGTCATTTCTTAATGCGCAGTAATAAACTCGGCACTCTAAAGCACCCGAGAGCGTTTTTTTCGATGCCAACCTAACCAGAGTGACGGGAGCGGCACAATTCAGAAAAAGTGCTCAGCTCGCCGAGAAAATGCGATTTAAGCAATAAAATTAAAAATGCTTATAAAACATAAACCAAACGTTGGAGGTGGTCATTTCTTAATGCGCAGTAATAAACTCGGCACTCTAAAGCACCCGAGAGCGTTTTTTTCGATGCCAACCTAACCAGAGTGACGGGAGCGGCACAATTCAGAAAAAGCGCTCAGCTCGCCGAGAAAATGCGATTTAAGCAATAAAATTAAAAATGCTTATAAAACATAAACCAAACGTTGGAGGTGGTCATTTCTTCATGCGCAGTGATAAACTTGGCACTCTAAAGCACCCGAGAGCGTTTTTTTCGATGCCAACCTAACCAGAGTGACGGGAGCGGCACAATTCAGAAAAAGTGCTCAGCTCGCCGAGAAAATGCGATTTAAGCAATAAAATTAAAAATGCTTATAAAACATAAACCAAACGTTGGAGGTGGTCATTTCTTCATGCGCAGTGATAAACTCGGCACTCTAAAGCACCCGAGAGCGTTTTTTTCGATGCCAACCTAACCAGAGTGACGGGAGCGGCACAATTCAGAAAAAGTGCTCAGCTCGCCGAGAAAATGCGATTCAAGCAATAAAATTAAAAATGCTTATTAAACATAAACCAAACGTTGGAGGTGGTCATTTCTTCATGCGCAGTGAATAACTCGGCACTCTAAAGCACCCGAGAGCGTTTTTTTCGATGCCAACCTAACCAGAGTGACGGGAGCGGCACAATTCAGAAAAAGTGCTCAGCTCGCCGAGAAAATGCGATTTAAGCAATAAAATTAAAAATGCTTATAAAACATAAACCAAACGTTGGAGGTGGTCATTTCTTAATGCGCAGTAATAAACTCGGCACTCGAAAGCACCCGAGAGCGTTTTTTTCGATGCCAACCTAACCAGAGTGACGGGAGCGGCACAATTCAGAAAAAGTGCTCAGCTCGCCGAGAAAATGCGATTTAAGCAATAAAATTAAAAATGCTTATAAAACATAAACCAAACGTTGGAGGTGGTCATTTCTTAATGCGCAGTAATAAACTCGGCACTCTAAAGCACCCGAGAGCGTTTTTTTCGATGCCAACCTAACCAGAGTGACGGGAGCGGCACAATTCAGAAAAAGTGCTCAGCTCGCCGAGAAAATGCGATTTAAGCAATAAAATTAAAAATGCTTAGAAACATAAACCAAACGTTGGAGGTGGTCATTTCTTAATGCGCAGTAATAAACTCGGCACTCTAAAGCACCCGAGAGCGTTTTTTTCGATGCCAACCAAACCAGAGTGACGGGAGCGGCACAATTCAGAAAAAGTGCTCAGCTCGCCGAGAAAATGCGATTTAAGCAATAAAATTAAAAATGCTTATTAAACATAAACCAAACGTTGGAGGTGGTCATTTCTTCATGCGCAGTGAATAACTCGGCACTCTAAAGCACCCGAGAGCGTTTTTTTCGATGCCAACCTAACCAGAGTGACGGGAGCGGCACAATTCAGAAAAAGCGCTCAGCTCGCCGAGAAAATGCGATTTAAGCAATAAAATTAAAAATGCTTATTAAACATAAACCAAACATTGGAGGTGGTCATTTCTTCATGCGCAGTGAATAACTCGGCACTCTAAAGCACCCGAGAGCGTTTTTTTCGATGCCAACCTAACCAGAGTGACGGGAGCGGCACAATTCAGAAAAAGCGCTCAGCTCGCCGAGAAAATGCGATTTAAGCAATAAAATTAAAAATGCTTATAAAACATAAACCAAACGTTGGAGGTGGTCATTTCTTCATGCGCAGTGATAAACTCGGCACTCTAAAGCACCCGAGAGCGTTTTTTTCGATGCCAACCTAACCAGAGTGACGGGAGCGGCACAATTCAGAAAAAGTGCTCAGCTCGCCGAGAAAATGCGATTTAAGCAATAAAATTAAAAATGCTTATAAAACATAAACCAAACGTTGGAGGTGGTCATTTCTTCATGCGCAGTGAATAACTCGGCACTCTAAAGCACCCGAGAGCGTTTTTTTCGATGCCAACCTAACCAGAGTGACGGGAGCGGCACAATTCAGAAAAAGTGCTCAGCTCGCCGAGAAAATGCGATTTAAGCAATAAAATTAAAAATGCTTATAAAACATAAACCAAACGTTGGAGGTGGTCATTTCTTAATGCGCAGTAATAAACTCGGCACTCTAAAGCACCCGAGAGCGTTTTTTTCGATGCCAACCTAACCAGAGTGACGGGAGCGGCACAATTCAGAAAAAGTGCTCAGCTCGCCGAGAAAATGCGATTTAAGCAATAAAATTAAAAATGCTTATAAAACATAAACCAAACGTTGGAGGTGGTCATTTCTTAATGCGCAGTAATAAACTCGGCACTCTAGAGCACCCGAGAGCGTTTTTTTCGATGCCAACCTAACCAGAGTGACGGGAGCGGCACAATTCAGAAAAAGTGCTCAGCTCGCCGAGAAAATGCGATTTAAGCAATAAAATTAAAAATGCTTATAAAACATAAACCAAACGTTGGAAGTGGTCATTTCTTCATGCGCAGTGATAAACTCGGCACTCTAAAGCACCCGAGAGCGTTTTTTTCGATGCCAACCTAACCAGAGTTACGGGAGCGGCACAATTCAGAAAAAGCGCTCAGCTCGCCGAGAAAATTCGATTTAAGCAATAAAATTAAAAATGCTTATAAAACATAAACCAAACGTTGGAGGTGGTCATTTCTTCATGCGCAGTGGTAAACTCGGCACTCTAAAGCACCCGAGAGCGTTTTTTTCGATGCCAACCTAACCAGAGTGACGGGAGCGGCACAATTCAGAAAAAGCGCTCAGCTCGCCGAGAAAATGCGATTTAAGCAATAAAATTAAAAATGCTTATAAAACATAAACCAAACGTTGGAGGTGGTCATTTCTTAATGCGCAGTAATAAACTCGGCACTCTAAAGCACCCGAGAGCGTTTTTTTCGATGCCAACCTAACCAGAGTGACGGGAGCGGCACAATTCAGAAAAAGTGCTCAGCTCGCCGAGAAAATGCGATTTAAGCAATAAAATTAAAAATGCTTATAAAACATAAACCAAACGTTGGAGGTGGTCATTTCTTCATGCGCAGTGAATAACTCGGCACTCTAAAGCACCCGAGAGCGTTTTTTTCGATGCCAACCTAACCAGAGTGACGGGAGCGGCACAATTCAGAAAAAGTGCTCAGCTCGCCGAGAAAATGCGATTTAAGCAATAAAATTAAAAATGCTTATAAAACATAAACCAAACGTTGGAGGTGGTCATTTCTTAATGCGCAGTAATAAACTCGGCACTCTAAAGCACCCGAGAGCGTTTTTTTCGATGCCAACCTAACCAGAGTGACGGGAGCGGCACAATTCAGAAAAAGTGCTCAGCTCGCCGAGAAAATGCGATTTAAGCAATAAAATTAAAAATGCTTATAAAACATAAACCAAACGTTGGAGGTGGTCATTTCTTAATGCGCAGTAATAAACTCGGCACTCTAGAGCACCCGAGAGCGTTTTTTTCGATGCCAACCTAACCAGAGTGACGGGAGCGGCACAATTCAGAAAAAGTGCTCAGCTCGCCGAGAAAATGCGATTTAAGCAATAAAATTAAAAATGCTTATAAAACATAAACCAAACGTTGGAAGTGGTCATTTCTTCATGCGCAGTGATAAACTCGGCACTCTAAAGCACCCGAGAGCGTTTTTTTCGATGCCAACCTAACCAGAGTTACGGGAGCGGCACAATTCAGAAAAAGCGCTCAGCTCGCCGAGAAAATGCGATTAAAGCAATAAAATTAAAAATGCTTATAAAACATAAACCAAACGTTGGAGGTGGTCATTTCTTCATGCGCAGTGATAAACTCGGCACTCTAAAGCACCCGAGAGCGTTTTTTTCGATGCCAACCTAACCAGAGTGACGGGAGCGGCACAATTCAGAAAAAGCGCTCAGCTCGCCGAGAAAATGCGATTTAAGCAATAAAATTAAAAATGCTTATAAAACATAAACCAAACGTTGGAGGTGGTCATTTCTTAATGCGCAGTAATAAACTCGGCACTCTAAAGCACCCGAGAGCGTTTTTTTCGATGCCAACCTAACCAGAGTGACGGGAGCGGCACAATTCAGAAAAAGTGCTCAGCTCGCCGAGAAAATGCGGTTTAAGCAATAAAATTAAAAATGCTTATAAAACATAAACCAAACGTTGGAGGTGGTCATTTCTCAATGCGCAGTAATAAACTCGGCACTCTAAAGCACCCGAGAGCGTTTTTTTCGATGCCAACCTAACCAGAGTGACGGGAGCGGCACAATTCAGAAAAAGTGCTCAGCTCGCCGAGAAAATGCGATTTAAGCAATAAAATTAAAAATGCTTATAAAACATAAACCAAACGTTGGAGGTGGTCATTTCTTAATGCGCAGTAATAAACTCGGCACTCTAAAGCACCCGAGAGCTGTTTTTTCGATGCCAACCTAACCAGAGTGACGGGAGCGGCACAATTCAGAAAAAGCGCTCAGCTCGCCGAGAAAATGCGATTTAAGCAATAAAATTAAAAATGCTTATAAAACATAAACCAAACGTTGGAGGTGGTCATTTCTTCATGCGCAGTGATAAACTCGGCACTCTAAAGCACCCGAGAGCGTTTTTTTCGATGCCAACCTAACCAGAGTGACGGGAGCGGCACAATTCAGAAAAAGTGCTCAGCTCGCCGAGAAAATGCGATTTAAGCAATAAAATTAAAAATGCTTATAAAACATAAACCAAACGTTGGAGGTGGTCATTTCTTCATGCGCAGTGAATAACTCGGCACTCTAAAGCACCCGAGAGCGTTTTTTTCGATGCCAACCTAACCAGAGTGACGGGAGCGGCACAATTCAGAAAAAGTGCTCAGCTCGCCGAGAAAATGCGATTTAAGCAATAAAATTAAAAATGCTTATAAAACATAAACCAAACGTTGGAGGTGGTCATTTCTTAATGCGCAGTAATAAACTCGGCACTCTAAAGCACCCGAGAGCGTTTTTTTCGATGCCAACCTAACCAGAGTGACGGGAGCGGCACAATTCAGAAAAAGTGCTCAGCTCGCCGAGAAAATGCGATTTAAGCAATAAAATTAAAAATGCTTATAAAACATAAACCAAACGTTGGAGGTGGTCATTTCTTAATGCGCAGTAATAAACTCGGCACTTTAGAGCACCCGAGAGCGTTTTTTTCGATGCCAACCTAACCAGAGTGACGGGAGCGGCACAATTCAGAAAAAGTGCTCAGCTCGCCGAGAAAATGCGATTTAAGCAATAAAATTAAAAATGCTTATAAAACATAAACCAAACGTTGGAGGTGGTCATTTCTTAATGCGCAGTAATAAACTCGGCACTCTAAAGCACCCGAGAGCGTTTTTTTCGATGCCAACCTAACCAGAGTTACGGGAGCGGCACAATTCAGAAAAAGCGCTCAGCTCGCCGAGAAAATGCGATTTAAGCAATAAAATTAAAAATGCTTATAAAACATAAACCAAACGTTGGAGGTGGTCATTTCTTCATGCGCAGTGAATAACTCGGCACTCTAAAGCACCCGAGAGCGTTTTTTTCAATGCCAACCTAACCAGAGTGACGGGAGCGGCACAATTCAGAAAAAGTGCTCAGCTCGCCGAGAAAATGCGATTTAAGCAATAAAATTAAAAATGCTTATAAAACATAAACCAAACGTTGGAGGTGGTCATTTCTTAATGCGCAGTAATAAACTCGGCACTCTAAAGCACCCGTGAGCGTTTTTTTCGATGCCAACCTAACCAGAGTGACGGGAGCGGCACAATTCAGAAAAAGTGCTCAGCTCGCCGAGAAAATGCGATTTAAGCAATAAAATTAAAAATGCTTATAAAACATAAACCAAACGTTGGAGGTGGTCATTTCTTCATGCGCAGTGAATAACTCGGCACTCTAAAGCACCCGAGAGCGTTTTTTTCGATGCCAACCTAACCAGAGTGACGGGAGCGGCACAATTCAGAAAAAGTGCTCAGCTCGCCGAGAAAATGCGATTTAAGCAATAAAATTAAAAATGCTTATAAAACATAAACCAAACGTTGGAGGTGGTCATTTCTTCATGCGCAGTGATAAACTCGGCTCTCTAAAGCACCCGAGAGCGTTTTTTTCGATGCCAACCTAACCAGAGTGACGGGAGCGGCACAATTCAGAAAAAGTGCTCAGCTCGCCGAGAAAATGCGATTCAAGCAATAAAATTAAAAATGCTTATTAAACATAAACCAAACGTTGGAGGTGGTCATTTCTTCATGCGCAGTGAATAACTCGGCACTCTAAAGCACCCGAGAGCGTTTTTTTCGATGCCAACCTAACCAGAGTGACGGGAGCGGCACAATTCAGAAAAAGTGCTCAGCTCGCCGAGAAAATGCGATTTAAGCAATAAAATTAAAAATGCTTATAAAACATAAACCAAACGTTGGAGGTGGTCATTTCTTAATGCGCAGTAATAAACTCGGCACTCGAAAGCACCCGAGAGCGTTTTTTTCGATGCCAACCTAACCAGAGTGACGGGAGCGGCACAATTCAGAAAAAGTGCTCAGCTCGCCGAGAAAATGCGATTTAAGCAATAAAATTAAAAATGCTTATAAAACATAAACCAAACGTTGGAGGTGGTCATTTCTTAATGCGCAGTAATAAACTCGGCACTCTAAAGCACCCGAGAGCCTTTTTTTCGATGCCAACCTAACCAGAGTGACGGGAGCGGCACAATTCAGAAAAAGTGCTCAGCTCGCCGAGAAAATGCGATTTAAGCAATAAAATTAAAAATGCTTATAAAACATAAACCAAACGTTGGAGGTGGTCATTTCTTAATGCGCAGTAATAAACTCGGCACTCTTAAGCACCCGAGAGCGTTTTTTTCGATGCCAACCAAACCAGAGTGACGGGAGCGGCACAATTCAGAAAAAGTGCTCAGCTCGCCGAGAAAATGCGATTTAAGCAATAAAATTAAAAATGCTTATTAAACATAAACCAAACGTTGGAGGTGGTCATTTCTTCATGCGCAGTGAATAACTCGGCACTCTAAAGCACCCGAGAGCGTTTTTTTCGATGCCAACCTAACCAGAGTGACGGGAGCGGCACAATTCAGAAAAAGCGCTCAGCTCGCCGAGAAAATGCGATTTAAGCAATAAAATTAAAAATGCTTATTAAACATAAACCAAACATTGGAGGTGGTCATTTCTTCATGCGCAGTGAATAACTCGGCACTCTAAAGCACCCGAGAGCGTTTTTTTCGATGCCAACCTAACCAGAGTGACGGGAGCGGCACAATTCAGAAAAAGCGCTCAGCTCGCCGAGAAAATGCGATTTAAGCAATAAAATTAAAAATGCTTATAAAACATAAACCAAACGTTGGAGGTGGTCATTTCTTCATGCGCAGTAATAAACTCGGCACTCTAAAGCACCCGTGAGCGTTTTTTTCGATGCCAACCTAACCAGAGTGACGGGAGCGGCACAATTCAGAAAAAGTGCTCAGCTCGCCGAGAAAATGCGATTTAAGCAATAAAATTAAAAATGCTTATAAAACATAAACCAAACGTTGGAGGTGGTCATTTCTTCATGCGCAGTGAATAACTCGGCACTCTAAAGCACCCGAGAGCGTTTTTTTCGATGCCAACCTAACCAGAGTGACGGGAGCGGCACAATTCAGAAAAAGTGCTCAGCTCGCCGAGAAAATGCGATTTAAGCAATAAAATTAAAAATGCTTATAAAACATAAACCAAACGTTGGAGGTGGTCATTTCTTCATGCGCAGTGATAAACTCGGCTCTCTAAAGCACCCGAGAGCGTTTTTTTCGATGCCAACCTAACCAGAGTGACGGGAGCGGCACAATTCAGAAAAAGTGCTCAGCTCGCCGAGAAAATGCGATTCAAGCAATAAAATTAAAAATGCTTATTAAACATAAACCAAACGTTGGAGGTGGTCATTTCTTCATGCGCAGTGAATAACTCGGCACTCTAAAGCACCCGAGAGCGTTTTTTTCGATGCCAACCTAACCAGAGTGACGGGAGCGGCACAATTCAGAAAAAGTGCTCAGCTCGCCGAGAAAATGCGATTTAAGCAATAAAATTAAAAATGCTTATAAAACATAAACCAAACGTTGGAGGTGGTCATTTCTTAATGCGCAGTAATAAACTCGGCACTCGAAAGCACCCGAGAGCGTTTTTTTCGATGCCAACCTAACCAGAGTGACGGGAGCGGCACAATTCAGAAAAAGTGCTCAGCTCGCCGAGAAAATGCGATTTAAGCAATAAAATTAAAAATGCTTATAAAACATAAACCAAACGTTGGAGGTGGTCATTTCTTAATGCGCAGTAATAAACTCGGCACTCTAAAGCACCCGAGAGCCTTTTTTTCGATGCCAACCTAACCAGAGTGACGGGAGCGGCACAATTCAGAAAAAGTGCTCAGCTCGCCGAGAAAATGCGATTTAAGCAATAAAATTAAAAATGCTTATAAAACATAAACCAAACGTTGGAGGTGGTCATTTCTTAATGCGCAGTAATAAACTCGGCACTCTTAAGCACCCGAGAGCGTTTTTTTCGATGCCAACCAAACCAGAGTGACGGGAGCGGCACAATTCAGAAAAAGTGCTCAGCTCGCCGAGAAAATGCGATTTAAGCAATAAAATTAAAAATGCTTATTAAACATAAACCAAACGTTGGAGGTGGTCATTTCTTCATGCGCAGTGAATAACTCGGCACTCTAAAGCACCCGAGAGCGTTTTTTTCGATGCCAACCTAACCAGAGTGACGGGAGCGGCACAATTCAGAAAAAGCGCTCAGCTCGCCGAGAAAATGCGATTTAAGCAATAAAATTAAAAATGCTTATTAAACATAAACCAAACATTGGAGGTGGTCATTTCTTCATGCGCAGTGAATAACTCGGCACTCTAAAGCACCCGAGAGCGTTTTTTTCGATGCCAACCTAACCAGAGTGACGGGAGCGGCACAATTCAGAAAAAGCGCTCAGCTCGCCGAGAAAATGCGATTTAAGCAATAAAATTAAAAATGCTTATAAAACATAAACCAAACGTTGGAGGTGGTCATTTCTTCATGCGCAGTGATAAACTCGGCACTCTAAAGCACCCGAGAGCGTTTTTTTCGATGCCAACCTAACCAGAGTGACGGGAGCGGCACAATTCAGAAAAAGTGCTCAGCTCGCCGAGAAAATGCGATTTAAGCAATAAAATTAAAAATGCTTATAAAACATAAACCAAACGTTGGAGGTGGTCATTTCTTCATGCGCAGTGAATAACTCGGCACTCTAAAGCACCCGAGAGCGTTTTTTTCGATGCCAACCTAACCAGAGTGACGGGAGCGGCACAATTCAGAAAAAGTGCTCAGCTCGCCGAGAAAATGCGATTTAAGCAATAAAATTAAAAATGCTTATAAAACATAAACCAAACGTTGGAGGTGGTCATTTCTTAATGCGCAGTAATAAACTCGGCACTCTAAAGCACCCGAGAGCGTTTTTTTCGATGCCAACCTAACCAGAGTGACGGGAGCGGCACAATTCAGAAAAAGTGCTCAGCTCGCCGAGAAAATGCGATTTAAGCAATAAAATTAAAAATGCTTATAAAACATAAACCAAACGTTGGAGGTGGTCATTTCTTAATGCGCAGTAATAAACTCGGCACTCTAGAGCACCCGAGAGCGTTTTTTTCGATGCCAACCTAACCAGAGTGACGGGAGCGGCACAATTCAGAAAAAGTGCTCAGCTCGCCGAGAAAATGCGATTTAAGCAATAAAATTAAAAATGCTTATAAAACATAAACCAAACGTTGGAAGTGGTCATTTCTTCATGCGCAGTGATAAACTCGGCACTCTAAAGCACCCGAGAGCGTTTTTTTCGATGCCAACCTAACCAGAGTTACGGGAGCGGCACAATTCAGAAAAAGCGCTCAGCTCGCCGAGAAAATGCGATTTAAGCAATAAAATTAAAAATGCTTATAAAACATAAACCAAACGTTGGAGGTGGTCATTTCTTCATGCGCAGTGATAAACTCGGCACTCTAAAGCACCCGAGAGCGTTTTTTTCGATGCCAACCTAACCAGAGTGACGGGAGCGGCACAATTCAGAAAAAGCGCTCAGCTCGCCGAGAAAATGCGATTTAAGCAATAAAATTAAAAATGCTTATAAAACATAAACCAAACGTTGGAGGTGGTCTTTTCTTAATGCGCAGTAATAAACTCGGCACTCTAAAGCACCCGAGAGCGTTTTTTTCGATGCCAACCTAACCAGAGTGACGGGAGCGGCACAATTCAGAAAAAGTGCTCAGCTCGCCGAGAAAATGCGATTTAAGCAATAAAATTAAAAATGCTTATAAAACATAAACCAAACGTTGGAGGTGGTCATTTCTTCATGCGCAGTGAATAACTCGGCACTCTAAAGCACCCGAGAGCGTTTTTTTCGATGCCAACCTAACCAGAGTGACGGGAGCGGCACAATTCAGAAAAAGTGCTCAGCTCGCCGAGAAAATGCGATTTAAGCAATAAAATTAAAAATGCTTATAAAACATAAACCAAACGTTGGAGGTGGTCATTTCTTAATGCGCAGTAATAAACTCGGCACTCTAAAGCACCCGAGAGCGTTTTTTTCGATGCCAACCTAACCAGAGTTACGGGAGCGGCACAATTCAGAAAAAGCGCTCAGCTCGCCGAGAAAATGCGATTTAAGCAATAAAATTAAAAATGCTTATAAAACATAAACCAAACGTTGGAGGTGGTCATTTCTTCATGCGCAGTGATAAACTCGGCACTCTAAAGCACCCGAGAGCGTTTTTTTCGATGCCAACCTAACCAGAGTGACGGGAGCGGCACAATTCAGAAAAAGCGCTCTGCTCGCCGAGAAAATGCGATTTAAGCAATAAAATTAAAAATGCTTATAAAACATAAACCAAACGTTGGAGGTGGTCATTTCTTAATGCGCAGTAATAAACTCGGCACTCTAAAGCACCCGAGAGCGTTTTTTTCGATGCCAACCTAACCAGAGTGACGGGAGCGGCACAATTCAGAAAAAGTGCTCAGCTCGCCGAGAAAATGCGATTTAAGCAATAAAATTAAAAATGCTTATAAAACATAAACCAAACGTTGGAGGTGGTCATTTCTTCATGCGCAGTGAATAACTCGGCACTCTAAAGCACCCGAGAGCGTTTTTTTCGATGCCAACCTAACCAGAGTGACGGGAGCGGCACAATTCAGAAAAAGTGCTCAGCTCGCCGAGAAAATGCGATTTAAGCAATAAAATTAAAAATGCTTATAAAACATAAACCAAACGTTGGAGGTGGTCATTTCTTAATGCGCAGTAATAAACTCGGCACTCTAAAGCACCCGAGAGCGTTTTTTTCGATGCCAACCTAACCAGAGTGACGGGAGCGGCACAATTCAGAAAAAGTGCTCAGCTCGCCGAGAAAATGCGATTTAAGCAATAAAATTAAAAATGCTTATAAAACATAAACCAAACGTTGGAGGTGGTCATTTCTTAATGCGCAGTAATAAACTCGGCACTCTAGAGCACCCGAGAGCGTTTTTTTCGATGCCAACCTAACCAGAGTGACGGGAGCGGCACAATTCAGAAAAAGTGCTCAGCTCGCCGAGAAAATGCGATTTAAGCAATAAAATTAAAAATGCTTATAAAACATAAACCAAACGTTGGAAGTGGTCATTTCTTCATGCGCAGTGATAAACTCGGCACTCTAAAGCACCCGAGAGCGTTTTTTTCGATGCCAACCTAACCAGAGTTACGGGAGCGGCACAATTCAGAAAAAGCGCTCAGCTCGCCGAGAAAATGCGATTCAAGCAATAAAATTAAAAATGCTTATAAAACGTAAACCAAACGTTGGAGGTGGTCATTTCTTCATGCGCAGTGATAAACTCGGCACTCTAAAGCACCCGAGAGCGTTTTTTTCGATGCCAACCTAACCAGAGTGACGGGAGCGGCACAATTCAGAAAAAGCGCTCAGCTCGCCGAGAAAATGCGATTTAAGCAATAAAATTAAAAATGCTTATAAAACATAAACCAAATGTTGGAGGTGGTCATTTCTTCATGCGCAGTGATAAACTCGGCACTCTAAAGCACCCGAGAGCGTTTTTATCGATGCCAACCTAACCAGAGTGACGGGAGCGGCACAATTCAGAAAAAGTGCTCAGCTCGCCGAGAAAATGCGATTTAAGCAACAAAATTAAAAATGCTTATAAAACATAAACCAACGTTGGAGGTGGTCATTTCTTCATGCGCAGTGAATAACTCGGCACTCTAAAGCACCCGAGAGCGTTTTTTTCGATGCCAACCTAACCAGAGTGACGGGAGCGGCACAATTCAGAAAAAGTGCTCAGCTCGCCGAGAAAATGCGATTTAAGCAATAAAATTAAAAATGCTTATAAAACATAAACCAAACGTTGGAGGTGGTCATTTCTTAATGCGCAGTAATAAACTCGGCACTCTAAAGCACCCGTGAGCGTTTTTTTCGATGCCAACCTAACCAGAGTGACGGGAGCGGCACAATTCAGAAAAAGTGCTCAGCTCGCCGAGAAAATGCGATTTAAGCAATAAAATTAAAAATGCTTATAAAACATAAACCAAACGTTGGAGGTGGTCATTTCTTCATGCGCAGTGATAAAGTCGGCACTCTAAAGCACCCGAGAGCGTTTTTTTCGATGCCAACCTAACCAGAGTGACGGGAGCGGCACAATTCAGAAAAAGTGCTCAGCTCGCCGAGAAAATGCGATTTAAGCAATAAAATTAAAAATGCTTATTAAACATAAACCAAACGTTGGAGGTGGTCATTTCTTCATGCGCAGTGATAAACTCGGCACTCTAAAGCACCCGAGAGCGTTTTTTTCGATGCCAACCTAACCAGAGTGACGGGAGCGGCACAATTCAGAAAAAGTGCTCAGCTCGCCGAGAAAATGCGATTTAAGCAATAAAATTAAAAATGCTTATAAAACATAAACCAAACGTTGGAGGTGGTCATTTCTTAATGTGCAGTAATAAACTCGGCACTCTAAAGCACCCGAGAGCGTTTTTTTCGATGCCAACCTAACCAGAGTGACGGGAGCGGCACAATTCAGAAAAAGTGCTCAGCTCGCCGAGAAAATGCGATTTAAGCAATAAAATTAAAAATGCTTATTAAACATAAACCAAACGTTGGAGGTGGTCATTTCTTCATGCGCAGTGAATAACTCGGCACTCTAAAGCACCTGAAAGCGTTTTTTTCGATGCCAACCTAACCAGAGTGACGGGAGCGGCACAATTCAGAAAAAGCGCTCAGCTCGCCGAGAAAATGCGATTTAAGCAATAAAATTAAAAATGCTTATAAAACATAAACCAAACGTTGGAGGTGGTCATTTCTTCATGCGCAGTGATAAACTCGGCACTCTAAAGCACCCGAGAGCGTTTTTTTCGATGCCAACCTAACCAGAGTGACGGGAGCGGCACAATTCAGAAAAAGTGCTCAGCTCGCCGAGAAAATGCGATTTAAGCAATAAAATTAAAAATGCTTATAAAACATAAACCAAACGTTGGAGGTGGTCATTTCTTCATGCGCAGTGATAAACTCGGCACTCTAAAGCACCCGAGAGCGTTTTTTTCGATGCCAACCTAACCAGAGTGACGGGAGCGGCACAATTCAGAAAAAGTGCTCAGCTCGCCGAGAAAATGCGATTCAAGCAATAAAATTAAAAATGCTTATTAAACATAAACCAAACGTTGGAGGTGGTCATTTCTTCATGCGCAGTGAATAACTCGGCACTCTAAAGCACCCGAGAGCGTTTTTTTCGATGCCAACCTAACCAGAGTGACGGGAGCGGCACAATTCAGAAAAAGTGCTCAGCTCGCCGAGAAAATGCGATTTAAGCAATAAAATTAAAAATGCTTATAAAACATAAACCAAACGTTGGAGGTGGTCATTTCTTAATGCGCAGTAATAAACTCGGCACTCTAAAGCACCCGAGAGCGTTTTTTTCGATGCCAACCTAACCAGAGTGACGGGAGCGGCACAATTCAGAAAAAGTGCTCAGCTCGCCGAGAAAATGCGATTTAAGCAATAAAATTAAAAATGCTTATAAAACATAAACCAAACGTTGGAGGTGGTCATTTCTTAATGCGCAGTAATAAACTCGGCACTCTAGAGCACCCGAGAGCGTTTTTTTCGATGCCAACCTAACCAGAGTGACGGGAGCGGCACAATTCAGAAAAAGTGCTCAGCTCGCCGAGAAAATGCGATTTAAGCAATAAAATTAAAAATGCTTATAAAACATAAACCAAACGTTGGAAGTGGTCATTTCTTCATGCGCAGTGATAAACTCGGCACTCTAAAGCACCCGAGAGCGTTTTTTTCGATGCCAACCTAACCAGAGTTACGGGAGCGGCACAATTCAGAAAAAGCGCTCAGCTCGCCGAGAAAATGCGATTTAAGCAATAAAATTAAAAATGCTTATAAAACATAAACCAAACGTTGGAGGTGGTCATTTCTTCATGCGCAGTGATAAACTCGGCACTCTAAAGCACCCGAGAGCGTTTTTTTCGATGCCAACCTAACCAGAGTGACGGGAGCGGCACAATTCAGAAAAAGCGCTCAGCTCGCCGAGAAAATGCGATTTAAGCAATAAAATTAAAAATGCTTATAAAACATAAACCAAACGTTGGAGGTGGTCATTTCTTAATGCGCAGTAATAAACTCGGCACTCTAAAGCACCCGAGAGCGTTTTTTTCGATGCCAACCTAACCAGAGTGACGGGAGCGGCACAATTCAGAAAAAGTGCTCAGCTCGCCGAGAAAATGCGATTTAAGCAATAAAATTAAAAATGCTTATAAAACATAAACCAAACGTTGGAGGTGGTCATTTCTTCATGCGCAGTGAATAACTCGGCACTCTAAAGCACCCGAGAGCGTTTTTTTCGATGCCAACCTAACCAGAGTGACGGGAGCGGCACAATTCAGAAAAAGTGCTCAGCTCGCCGAGAAAATGCGATTTAAGCAATAAAATTAAAAATGCTTATAAAACATAAACCAAACGTTGGAGGTGGTCATTTCTTAATGCGCAGTAATAAACTCGGCACTCTAAAGCACCCGAGAGCGTTTTTTTCGATGCCAACCTAACCAGAGTGACGGGAGCGGCACAATTCAGAAAAAGTGCTCAGCTCGCCGAGAAAATGCGATTTAAGCAATAAAATTAAAAATGCTTATAAAACATAAACCAAACGTTGGAGGTGGTCATTTCTTAATGCGCAGTAATAAACTCGGCACTCTAGAGCACCCGAGAGCGTTTTTTTCGATGCCAACCTAACCAGAGTGACGGGAGCGGCACAATTCAGAAAAAGTGCTCAGCTCGCCGAGAAAATGCGATTTAAGCAATAAAATTAAAAATGCTTATAAAACATAAACCAAACGTTGGAAGTGGTCATTTCTTCATGCGCAGTGATAAACTCGGCACTCTAAAGCACCCGAGAGCGTTTTTTTCGATGCCAACCTAACCAGAGTTACGGGAGCGGCACAATTCAGAAAAAGCGCTCAGCTCGCCGAGAAAATGCGATTCAAGCAATAAAATTAAAAATGCTTATAAAACGTAAACCAAACGTTGGAGGTGGTCATTTCTTCATGCGCAGTGATAAACTCGGCACTCTAAAGCACCCGAGAGCGTTTTTTTCGATGCCAACCTAACCAGAGTGACGGGAGCGGCACAATTCAGAAAAAGCGCTCAGCTCGCCGAGAAAATGCGATTTAAGCAATAAAATTAAAAATGCTTATAAAACATAAACCAAATGTTGGAGGTGGTCATTTCTTCATGCGCAGTGATAAACTCGGCACTCTAAAGCACCCGAGAGCGTTTTTTTCGATGCCAACCTAACCAGAGTGACGGGAGCGGCACAATTCAGAAAAAGTGCTCAGCTCGCCGAGAAAATGCGATTTAAGCAACAAAATTAAAAATGCTTATAAAACATAAACCAACGTTGGAGGTGGTCATTTCTTCATGCGCAGTGAATAACTCGGCACTCTAAAGCACCCGAGAGCGTTTTTTTCGATGCCAACCTAACCAGAGTGACGGGAGCGGCACAATTCAGAAAAAGTGCTCAGCTCGCCGAGAAAATGCGATTTAAGCAATAAAATTAAAAATGCTTATAAAACATAAACCAAACGTTGGAGGTGGTCATTTCTTAATGCGCAGTAATAAACTCGGCACTCTAAAGCACCCGTGAGCGTTTTTTTCGATGCCAACCTAACCAGAGTGACGGGAGCGGCACAATTCAGAAAAAGTGCTCAGCTCGCCGAGAAAATGCGATTTAAGCAATAAAATTAAAAATGCTTATAAAACATAAACCAAACGTTGGAGGTGGTCATTTCTTCATGCGCAGTGATAAAGTCGGCACTCTAAAGCACCCGAGAGCGTTTTTTTCGATGCCAACCTAACCAGAGTGACGGGAGCGGCACAATTCAGAAAAAGTGCTCAGCTCGCCGAGAAAATGCGATTTAAGCAATAAAATTAAAAATGCTTATTAAACATAAACCAAACGTTGGAGGTGGTCATTTCTTCATGCGCAGTGATAAACTCGGCACTCTAAAGCACCCGAGAGCGTTTTTTTCGATGCCAACCTAACCAGAGTGACGGGAGCGGCACAATTCAGAAAAAGTGCTCAGCTCGCCGAGAAAATGCGATTTAAGCAATAAAATTAAAAATGCTTATAAAACATAAACCAAACGTTGGAGGTGGTCATTTCTTAATGTGCAGTAATAAACTCGGCACTCTAAAGCACCCGAGAGCGTTTTTTTCGATGCCAACCTAACCAGAGTGACGGGAGCGGCACAATTCAGAAAAAGTGCTCAGCTCGCCGAGAAAATGCGATTTAAGCAATAAAATTAAAAATGCTTATTAAACATAAACCAAACGTTGGAGGTGGTCATTTCTTCATGCGCAGTGAATAACTCGGCACTCTAAAGCACCTGAAAGCGTTTTTTTCGATGCCAACCTAACCAGAGTGACGGGAGCGGCACAATTCAGAAAAAGCGCTCAGCTCGCCGAGAAAATGCGATTTAAGCAATAAAATTAAAAATGCTTATAAAACATAAACCAAACGTTGGAGGTGGTCATTTCTTCATGCGCAGTGATAAACTCGGCACTCTAAAGCACCCGAGAGCGTTTTTTTCGATGCCAACCTAACCAGAGTGACGGGAGCGGCACAATTCAGAAAAAGTGCTCAGCTCGCCGAGAAAATGCGATTTAAGCAATAAAATTAAAAATGCTTATAAAACATAAACCAAACGTTGGAGGTGGTCATTTCTTCATGCGCAGTGATAAACTCGGCACTCTAAAGCACCCGAGAGCGTTTTTTTCGATGCCAACCTAACCAGAGTGACGGGAGCGGCACAATTCAGAAAAAGTGCTCAGCTCGCCGAGAAAATGCGATTCAAGCAATAAAATTAAAAATGCTTATTAAACATAAACCAAACGTTGGAGGTGGTCATTTCTTCATGCGCAGTGAATAACTCGGCACTCTAAAGCACCCGAGAGCGTTTTTTTCGATGCCAACCTAACCAGAGTGACGGGAGCGGCACAATTCAGAAAAAGTGCTCAGCTCGCCGAGAAAATGCGATTTAAGCAATAAAATTAAAAATGCTTATAAAACATAAACCAAACGTTGGAGGTGGTCATTTCTTAATGCGCAGTAATAAACTCGGCACTCTAAAGCACCCGTGAGCGTTTTTTTCGATGCCAACCTAACCAGAGTTACGGGAGCGGCACAATTCAGAAAAAGCGCTCAGCTCGCCGAGAAAATGCGATTTAAGCAATAAAATTAAAAATGCTTATAAAACATAAACCAAACGTTGGAGGTGGTCATTTCTTCATGCGCAGTGAATAACTCGGCACTCTAAAGCACCCTAGAGCGTTTTTTTCGATGCCAACCTAACCAGAGTGACGGGAGCGGCACAATTCAGAAAAAGTGCTCAGCTCGCCGAGAAAATGCGATTTAAGCAATAAAATTAAAAATGCTTATAAAACATAAACCAAACGTTGGAGGTGGTCATTTCTTAATGCGCAGTAATAAACTCGGCACTCTAAAGCACCCGTGAGCGTTTTTTTCGATGCCAACCTAACCAGAGTGACGGGAGCGGCACAATTCAGAAAAAGTGCTCAGCTCGCCGAGAAAATGCGATTTAAGCAATAAAATTAAAAATGCTTATTAAACATAAACCAAACGTTGGAGGTGGTCATTTCTTCATGCGCAGTGAATAACTCGGCACTCTAAAGCACCCGAGAGCGTTTTTTTCGATGCCAACCTAACCAGAGTGACGGGAGCGGCACAATTCAGAAAAAGCGCTCAGCTCGCCGAGAAAATGCGATTTAAGCAATAAAATTAAAAATGCTTATAAAACATAAACCAAACGTTGGAGGTGGTCATTTCTTAATGCGCAGTAATAAACTCGGCACTCTAAAGCACCCGAGAGCGTTTTTTTCGATGCCAACCTAACCAGAGTGACGGGAGCGGCACAATTCAGAAAAAGTGCTCAGCTCGCCGAGAAAATGCGATTTAAGCAATAAAATTAAAAATGCTTATTAAACATAAACCAAACGTTGGAGGTGGTCATTTCTTCATGCGCAGTGAATAACTCGGCACTCTAAAGCACCCGAGAGCGTTTTTTTCGATGCCAACCTAACCAGAGTGACGGGAGCGGCACAATTCAGAAAAAGCGCTCAGCTCGCCGAGAAAATGCGATTTAAGCAATAAAATTAAAAATGCTTATAAAACATAAACCAAACGTTGGAGGTGGTCATTTCTTAATAAGCAGTAATAAACTCGGCACTCTAAAGCACCCGAGAGCGTTTTTTTCGATGCCAACCTAACCAGAGTGACGGGAGCGGCACAATTCAGAAAAAGTGCTCAGCTCGCCGAGAAAATGCGATTTAAGCAATAAAATTAAAAATGCTTATAAAACATAAACCAAACGTTGGAGGTGGTCATTTCTTAATGCGCAGTAATAAACTCGGCACTCTAAAGCACCCGAGAGCGTTTTTTTCGATGCCAACCTAACCAGAGTGACGGGAGCGGCACAATTCAGAAAAAGTGCTCAGCTCGCCGAGAAAATGCGATTTAAGCAATAAAATTAAAAATGCTTATTAAACATAAACCAAACGTTGGAGGTGGTCATTTCTTCATGCGCAGTGAATAACTCGGCACTCTAAAGCACCCGATAGCGTTTTTTTCGATGCCAACCTAACCAGAGTGACGGGAGCGGCACAATTCAGAAAAAGTGCTCAGCTCGCCGAGAAAATGCGATTTAAGCAATAAAATTAAAAATGCTTATAAAACATAAACCAAACGTTGGAGGTGGTCATTTCTTAATGCGCAGTAATAAACTCGGCACTCTAAAGCACCCGAGAGCGTTTTTTTCGATGCCAACCTAACCAGAGTGACGGGAGCGGCACAATTCAGAAAAAGTGCTCAGCTCGCCGAGAAAATGCGATTTAAGCAATAAAATTAAAAATGCTTATAAAACATAAACCAAACGTTGGAGGTGGTCATTTCTTAATGCGCAGTAATAAACTCGGCACTCTAAAGCACCCGAGAGCGTTTTTTTCGATGCCAACCTAACCAGAGTGACGGGAGCGGCACAATTCAGAAAAAGCGCTCAGCTCGCCGAGAAAATGCGATTTAAGCAATAAAATTAAAAATGCTTATAAAACATAAACCAAACGTTGGAGGTGGTCATTTCTTCGTGCGCAGTGAATAACTCGGCACTCTAAAGCACCCGAGAGCGTTTTTTTCGATGCCAACCTAACCAGAGTGACGGGAGCGGCACAATTCAGAAAAAGTGCTCAGCTCGCCGAGAAAATGCGATTTAAGCAATAAAATTAAAAATGCTTATAAAACATAAACCAAACGTTGGAGGTGGTCATTCTTAATGCGCAGTAATAAACTCGGCACTCTAAAGCACCCGAGAGCGTTTTTTCGATGCCAACCTAACCAGAGTGACGGGAGCGGCACAATTCAGAAAAAGTGCTCAGCTCGCCGAGAAAATGCGATTTAAGCAATAAAATTAAAAATGCTTATTAAACATAAACCAAACGGTGGAGGTGGTCATTTCTTCATGCGCAGTGAATAACTCGGCACTCTAAAGCACCCGAGAGCGTTTTTTTTCGATGCCAACCTAACCAGAGTTACGGGAGCGGCACAATTCAGAAAAAGCGCTCAGCTCGCCGAGAAAATGCGATTCAAGCAATAAAATTAAAAATGCTTATAAAATATAAACCAAACGTTGGAGGTGGTCATTTCTTCATGCGCAGTGATAAACTCGGCACTCTAAAGCACCCGAGAGCGTTTTTTCGATGCCAACCTAACCAGAGTGACGGGGAGCGGCACAATTCAGAAAAAGCGCTCAGCTCGCCGAGAAAATGCGATTTAAGCAATAAAATTAAAAATGCTTATAAAACATAAACCAAACGTTGGAGGTGGTCATTTCTTCATGCGCAGTGAATAACTCGGCACTCTAAAGCACCCGAGAGCGTTTTTTTTCGATGCCAACCTAACCAGAGTGACGGGAGCGGCACAATTCAGAAAAAGTGCTCAGCTCGCCGAGAAAATGCGATTTAAGCAATAAAATTAAAAATGCTTATAAAACATAAACCAAACGTTGGAGGTGGTCATTTCTTAATGCGCAGTAATAAACTCGGCACTCTAAAGCACCCGAGAGCGTTTTTTTCGATGCCAACCTAACCAGAGTGACGGGAGCGGCACAATTCAGAAAAAGTGCTCAGCTCGCCGAGAAAATGCGATTTAAGCAATAAAATTAAAAATGCTTATAAAACATAAACCAAACGTTGGAGGTGGTCATTTCTTAATGCGCAGTAATAAACTCGGCACTCTAGAGCACCCGAGAGCGTTTTTTCGATGCCAACCTAACCAGAGTGACGGGAGCGGCACAATTCAGAAAAAGTGCTCAGCTCGCCGAGAAAATGCGATTTAAGCAATAAAATTAAAATGCTTATAAAACATAAACCAAACGTTGGAGGTGGTCATTTCTTAATGCGCAGTAATAAACTCGGCACTCTAAAGCACCCGAGAGCGTTTTTTTCGATGCCAACCTAACCAGAGTTACGGGAGCGGCACAATTCAGAAAAAGCGCTCAGCTCGCCGAGAAAATGCGATTTAAGCAATAAAATTAAAAATGCTTATAAAACATAAACCAAACGTTGGAGGTGGTCATTTCTTCATGCGCAGTGAATAACTCGGCACTCTAAAGCACCCGAGAGCGTTTTTTTCGATGCCAACCTAACCAGAGTGACGGGAGCGGCACAATTCAGAAAAAGTGCTCAGCTCGCCGAGAAAATGCGATTTAAGCAATAAAATTAAAAATGCTTATAAAACATAAACCAAACGTTGGAGGTGGTCATTTCTTAATGCGCAGTAATAAACTCGGCACTCTAAAGCACCCGTGAGCGTTTTTTTCGATGCCAACCTAACCAGAGTGACGGGAGCGGCACAATTCAGAAAAAGTGCTCAGCTCGCCGAGAAAATGCGATTTAAGCAATAAAATTAAAAATGCTTATAAAACATAAACCAAACGTTGGAGGTGGTCATTTCTTCATGCGCAGTGAATAACTCGGCACTCTAAAGCACCCGAGAGCGTTTTTTTCGATGCCAACCTAACCAGAGTGACGGGAGCGGCACAATTCAGAAAAAGTGCTCAGCTCGCCGAGAAAATGCGATTTAAGCAATAAAATTAAAAATGCTTATAAAACATAAACCAAACGTTGGAGGTGGTCATTTCTTCATGCGCAGTGATAAACTCGGCACTCTAAAGCACCCGAGAGCGTTTTTTTCGATGCCAACCTAACCAGAGTGACGGGAGCGGCACAATTCAGAAAAAGTGCTCAGCTCGCCGAGAAAATGCGATTTAAGCAATAAAATTAAAAATGCTTATAAAACATAAACCAAACGTTGGAGGTGGTCATTTCTTCATGCGCAGTGAATAACTCGGCACTCTAAAGCACCCGAGAGCGTTTTTTTCGATGCCAACCTAACCAGAGTGACGGGAGCGGCACAATTCAGAAAAAGTGCTCAGCTCGCCGAGAAAATGCGATTTAAGCAATAAAATTAAAAATGCTTATAAAACATAAACCAAACGTTGGAGGTGGTCATTTCTTAATGCGCAGTAATAAACTCGGCACTCGAAAGCACCCGAGAGCGTTTTTTTTCGATGCCAACCTAACCAGAGTGACGGGAGCGGCACAATTCAGAAAAAGTGCTCAGCTCGCCGAGAAAATGCGATTTAAGCAATAAAATTAAAAATGCTTATAAAACATAAACCAAACGTTGGAGGTGGTCATTTCTTAATGCGCAGTAATAAACTCGGCAC